>NC_084949.1:15133760-15257685 GCF_949316205.1 Platichthys flesus
AAGAAGGAAATGTCATAAATCTTCCTCTGAAAACCGCTCTCTGAATAAGACTCGTCCCATAAATAAGCAGCGGGGGAACTGGGTTACAAGTCAAACTGTAGCTGGTGTTGTTTATCTTTTCTAAAGATCGTCCTGGTGCATTTCACAGAAAACTGAAAACACAGTATGCAGAACACTAGATTGTTCTGCATACTGTGTATTGTGTCAGAAGAGGCTGTTAACGGCTCCATCTTTTCACTGTGTGTGGGAGATCTGAACATTTGAAGACAGTAAATACTGCTCTGTCTGATAAGCGGATATATACAGTACATGCAGTATATATGTGTAACAACACAGCAAAACATATTTTCACATCTCATGCAAAATACGCTTTTAGGTCCAACCCTCTGCACCTATGTACTATCCCCTGTCTCCAACTATGAAATATTAAAGTTTGAATTTTACTTATATTTACATGGAAAGTTTTTTTTAGTAAGATTCTAAATATTTCGCTATTTTAACAAAAGACTTCTTCCCTGACCAATACTGACTCCTTGTACTTACGTTCATGGTAATACAACCAGTGGTTTTTGCGTAATACTGTTGACAAACAGGCTGACAACAAACAAACAATAACAAGATAACCTCCTTGGCGGAGATTATAATAAAGCTATAATAACACTCAGTAGTTCCACCTCCACCAATACCCAACTGTTCCCTTGAATTAAGTGAGAGTCAATGTAAAAAGAAAAACAGAAAAAAGACTTGAAATATTAAAGAAAGTGAAAGGGTCCATGTTAGATGTGTTCTTGTTTGGCCCACAAATAAACAAGTGGACAGCGGGGAAAATATTAAAAATAATCAAACTTATGAAAACCCAATTCGCATCACACGACGTCCTGCAGCAAAGTGCTCTATATACACACCTTTCATAAAGTCCCCAGCACCTTAGTGATGTCACACTCTGAACAACAGCATGACAGACAGGAAACTCTCTGTCTGGCTGTGAGCTTCCACACGCACCCTGAGGTAACGGTTTAAACAGAAATGCTGAATGCACGTCTGCAGCCGGTGACTTGAAGGCTGTGAGTTACAGTGATATCGTGCATGTGTATCATGGGAGAGGAGAAAAGCTGGCGAGGACAAGACAGTTCACTTCATTCAAGCATCACAATAGAACTGGCTCCTGTTACGGCCTCTCAGTTGTATTTGTTGTACACTTTTATGAATATTTAACCCACTGTCATTGGTCATTGTAGCTGATCTACGGGTGTAGTGTCTGATGGAGGGTTTTGTTTGAGTCCACATGTGACCAAATTTTTTCAGTCAGTTCCGGGTGATTCAACTAAACTCAGGATCATCAATTCCTAAACAGGATTAATGGGCTCTTTGTAGTTTCATTGTACCGGCGGTGTGTACTTAGACTTGCATGGTGTAATCTTTGAGGCAAGCATATGCCACTGGCAGGATCAACAAGGGGAGAGTCGATGTTCAAATCCTCTCACAAATTCTGTCCCAGCATTTATGAGGGGAAAACAAGCCAGAGGCAGAATTCATAGAAAATGTGGATTTAGAATATTACAGAAAAAAACACACATGGAAATAAATGGTTTGTGTTTATATAGAACTTCTTTTGTCTCAATGACCACGTGGACCATGGAGAGGTGTTGGTCTAGTGGCAGAAACTTGGACTATGGGCAGAGAAGGTCTCTGGTTCGTCTCTGGTTCGACTCCACAGAGAAACAACAAAAAGACGAACCTGGATTGATCTGTCCAAAAATCCAAGAGTCTCCCTACCCTGTCTAGTGCTCCTGAGCAAGGCACCTTACTCCCCCAACATCTGCTCCCCGAGCGCCGTACATGGTCGCTCACTGCTCTGTGTGTCCTGCACCATATGGGTTAAAAGCAGAGGTTACATTTCCCTACATTGCATAAGTGTGCCTGTGCATGTGGGTGCATGTGGTTGGGACTAATAAATGTATCTTAATCTTAATCTTAAGTTAAGCGCTTCACAGTACAGCTTTGCAAGTCACACAAACATTCACACAGAGCATCTATGTGCAGCACTTTCTCTATCATACATTTATCAGTTTGGGGTTTAGTATCTCGCTAAGGACACCTAGGCACAATGGTTAAGAGAGACTGGAATCAAACCGCTGACCTCTGGTAAGTGGACGACCCGCTTTACCACCTCAGGCATATCCAGGTGAATACAGATATTCTAATATGGATGAAGTCACTGTTTGGTTTTGACTGGCTAACAGCTTCTGAGGCACCTGTGCATTTTATACCTGGGACAGTGTCTGCTGCACACACAGGAGAATGTGTAAACCCACAACATCAGTAACAAAACCAGTGGGCTTTACTCATTGTCTGGATGAAGGGATTTCACTGCCAAGAAGCAACAACAACAGAGCGCCTGGTCCAAGACGCTCCAGACTCTGTGTTTCCTGCCTCTTCTGAGATGTTGTTGCGATTGTTTTCTACAATGTTTCCACCAAAACAAACAGCGGAACCAGACATCGAAATTACACGGCACGCGGTCCAAGACAAATCCCTGACACCAGGAATAACGCTAGACTCCTCAACACAAAGGACACCAAGGTCACACTGCTGCAGCACCACCTTCCTCACTGCAGGCCTACATGATAAATTAAGCTGGGATAAATATACTTGAAGTGTTACTTGCACATAAATGTTTGGTTATCTAGACAGTATTTAAGTTGCAATATGTTTTTTTCAAAATATCTTATTTTTTGTTTTCGATCAAAAACCCACAGCTGTGGCCACATTTGAACCATATCGCTGAAACAGCTTCATCCAAACCCACATGCATAAAGCTGCGCATCCAACACATGGGGTTTTCTTATATTTAGCTGTATACATGCTGAAATACATCAAGCGAGGCTGCGTGTTGGGCCGTTGGTTGGCACTGGAAGGCCGTGGCTGCTCCGCTGGATCTGTCCAGCGGGACCTGGAGCAAGATGGATCTGTAAATAGTGACTGACTGTGGTTCTGGTGGGTCTCTGCAACACTCTAATTAAGCTCTGTCGCATAATGAGGCTCACTGCTGTTCCGTGTCACCCGATTAGTAGCTTGTGGTCGGCTCAGACTATAGTTTGGGGTTTACGGGGGTGGGAGATCACATCTGGGGCAAGGACTGTTGTAGCATAACAGCACGGGCACAACGTGCAGCTTGGTGAGGAGGCAGCCGTTCAGCGGGTCTCCCTGATTCAAATCCAAAGATTTCATGGAAGAAGCAGTTTGCTTCATTCTTCATACTCTGGTGGACTGGGAGGAATTGGAAGGATTGGTAAACAAGACGAGTAAAACAATTATTGGTTTGACCTCAGAAAATGATGGACAGAGAGGAAGTATTTTAAGATTCAGTAAATCATTTTGACTGTTTGGCTACAGTACAGGTCAACAAGTTCTTTAAAGTCATATATGCATTTACACAGAGTCTTTTCTGTCTTTTAAAAAAGTTGTTGCATCCTGGAGAAGGGGAATCCTTTACAGTAGAAAATGACTCAAAGCTCATGTTTCCCTTTTTTATGCTGTCGATGTGGAGTGATGGTTTACATACATGCATACACACATGTATACATATATTTAGGTTGACATACAGTTCCATGCACTGTACATGCATACGAGAGCCAGGAAGTCTTGTGGCTGGGCAAGTCTCTGTGCGGGTGAATGAGTTTCTGGACTCGGTGCCAGGGGCAGCGTGGGTGTTTGAGGGAGATTTCATGACAAGTGGAAGCGGAAACGTTGACATTTGATTCCCCGTCCAATCAGAGGGTTATCTCCGTCTGTGGGTCTGGTCTGATACAGGAGGTGGACTGCTGTATATATTGACCTCCGCTCTGGGGAAAGAAACAGAGCAAACCGTTGAGAAGAAGAGCAGGCGATCAAGAAAGCAACTTTTCTGCAGCGAGAAACTCATCCCCAGGCATCATGAAGACTCTGACTCTGCTCTCCGTCTGTGCCCTTCTGTCAGTGAGCTGGTCCATGGGAGGTAAGGACAGACCCTCCTCGTCACTGCTGGTGTTCACTTCACACATGACCTTCTGGTATCTGCACATACAGCGTGTTTAACAAATGCTCTCTTCTGTGATCACCAGCTGTGGAACCAGAGGTGGTCGTGGACCCTGATTACGACATGGATGCTGATGCTGACACGGCTGCTGATGCTGACACGGATGCTGATGCTGACACGGATGCTGATGCTGCACCTGCTGCACCTGCCGATTCCTCCTCCTCCTCTGAGTCCGACTCCAACTCTTCCTCCGACTCCTCAGTATCCGATTCCAACTCAGGCGCTGACTCGTCGGCCTCCAATTCATCCTCCTCTTCCTCGGAATCCTCTGAGTCTTCATCGTCTGAGTCCTCCGAATCCTCTTCCTCCGAGTCCAATTCTTCCCCTGACTCGTCTTCCTCCTCTTCCTCTTCCTCTTCCTCCTCATCCTCATCGGAGTCAGCTAGCACTGAGGGTATGCAAAAAAATGCAAAGAGAATCTCACTGTTAAAGTCAAATTAAAAAAACTCAAGAAAGTCTAAGTTTGGGATTTTTCTCCCCCTTCAGCTCCTCCAGTGGTGATGAAGAGAGACCTGGCTGCTGTTCTCCTGAGGAGAAGAAGAGCGACAGGACCCCTCACCCCTCTGCAGCTGGAAAGGTACAGCTTTTTATTCTCATTGTAAACTCAGTGAGAAACAAACTGTGAATGTTGCTCAGGATAACCTCATGTTAGTTTGTTTTTACACTGGAAAGTGACACAAAGCTTCATTTCTCTCCAGCCTGCAGGAGGTGTGTGAGTTGAGCGTGGCCTGTGACGAGATGTCTGAGACCGCGGGGATCGTGGCTGCGTACACCGCCTACTATGGACCTGTTCCCTTCTAAGTTCAAGACTTTCTCTTTCATCCATGTGTGGAGTTTTCTTTGTCCTCTTTTGAGATAATGGTGCAATAACCCCCCTGAAATACCAAAAAGTAGCAGAGAATTAAAAAAGAATGGGTTTGGCCTGTGTTGTGATGCTGGAGATTTTTTTTTGCCACCGGTCCTTGCAAATCTGAGCAGCATTAGTTGTCCAGTATGAAAACAGGTGTCTTCCAGGCTTTTAGAGAGAGGCACATGGAAACACGAGTCTGTGAAGTATACACAGACGCCCACAAGAATTTTAAATATTCTTCTCATTTCTCGGGTAAAAAAAATAAATGGTGCTACAAATGCAAATGTATTGTATGTTAATATGTTAATGTTTTTATATCATGCTTTTAATTTTACACGTAGTAGTAGTAGTGAGTAGTGGATGTGGTAACTACCTCTTAGAGGTAAGGCAGTTTCAGATGTATTATGTATTGATAGTGTTAGTGTACAGTGGTTGTTAAATGCGCATCAGATATCTGTAATGACTGTAACCACAAATTGCCTCTGGGTTTGGAAACAATAAATTATTTTGTGTTGTGGAATCTTTGTGTTGTCGTTCATATGTTATGATGGTTTTAAAGCTGGTGACCTTTCACTCACTTTTAGCTCTGTTTTTGGTCTTCACCCAATCCAGAGATTGGGTGAAGACCAATGTCATAAAAATATTGATTAAACATATTATACTGTTTTCCCCATCCTCTCTCTTCCTCTCTTTCATTCAGCATGTATTGTCCTTTCACGTCTCTGGCTCGGTGCTGTTCTCATATCTGCCACTAAAGGGCAGCGTTGGTCAGTGAAACAAATGCAGAAGTCAACATTAGATTCAAATCTGTACCGGACACGATTCCAAACGACTTGGATATTTAGTTTGAAGACTTAGGACTTGATGACATGCAGCAGGCGATTTGAAAGGGAAGTCTGCCGCACCCCCTCCTCATTTCAGTGGTCATATAACAAAACATAAAACAACATAATTAACAGAAATATCTCCCATAGGTTATCCAAAAATAACAATCAGCAATATGTCTAATTCAGTCATTACAAACTCATGCAGTGCAGCCAGAGGTCGTTCAGATTCAGAGAACTTTTTCATAAATACTATTCAAAACAAACTTAGTGCTTAAAATGTTAAACAAACACTAATTTCATTTGATAAAATGGTGCAGCCATAATATCTATGAATAGTCACTGGTCATAAACGTTACATAACCTTAAAGTGTTGGAAGCTGATACAGAATATATACGATACTGTTAGACAGTGTGGAAAACATGATGTCAACCAAGCACCTACTTGCATTTTGATGTGACATATTTTATTAGTCATATCCTAATTATGTGCCTAGTGGTCTATCATTTTCTCTGTTTGCATTTCCATGATTTCCATTCAAATATCTCTAGTTAGTGGGTCTCAGATTTGAAATCTCATTCTTTCTGTTAATTTAATTTCTTAAACTTTAGATTTAAAAATTATAAAAATTCAGCTACAATATATGAGAACAGATAAGCTGTGTGTGTGTGTGTGTGTGTGTTTGTGTGTGTGTTGCGATGTCCCAGCTGAGGCACACTTTGTGACATGTAGCCTGTAGGGAGTCGTTTGCACTGAGACAAAGTTTCCTCATTAACTAAAGCAGTGATTCTCAAATGGGGGTACGCGTACCCCTGGGGGTACTTGAAGGTACTCCAGGGGGTACTTGGGATTATTTTTTTTTATATTTAAAATTAGCATCCATTCAAAAACCCTTGAAAAATTGCTACTTAACAAATATTCAATATAATATAAGTGTAAGTTTATGAACTAAATTTTATATTCAGTAGGCTTTTCAATTTAATTACCCTAAAAAAACAGAATCTCCCCCATACCGATGGTTTGACCCAACCTGGCACACGCCACCTGTCATCGCCTGTCATCACCTGCCTTGAAACTTCAACAATGGAGTCGAGTTGAAGTGCAGCAGCAATACTGCTGAAACACGGAGGGACAAGTACAAAAGAATTCGAAACCAGAGCAGAGAGCCTTCCCTAAACAACACCGTGAGAGCTTGTGCCTTTTCGGAGGGGCGCTAATACGTAAAAGTTTTCCGTTGTGAAGTTAATGATTCATAACAAGAAGTCCGCGTCTCTACCGGTACCCTTTCAAAATAAAAGCCTGTAATACAAAAGCGGAAATGAAATTGTATGACCTTAAAGCGAACAAATATTTCACAATAAAATAACAGAAAGACACTTCACCAATATTAACATTAACATAGATTGGGTTATTTACACTTTATGTTTTTTCTGTGGGGAGAGATTAGCCAACAGTGGCATTAAGCCGCCACATCTTCAGCGGTATCTCCAGACAAAACATGAAAGTCATGTTGCTAAGCCACCTGAGTTTTTTAAGAGGAAACTTTCTGAATTCAGGTCATCTCAAGACACGATGCAAAAAGCCTCCCAGAAGCAAGCGGAAACAAGCTACCTGTCAGTAATCTTTTCGATCCTTAAAGAAGATATTTTAAGATGATAAATATAAAAAAAAAATGTAAAACTAAGTTAATGATTAATTTTTTGGGAAGAAGTGTTTAGCTATAATTAAGTTCATGAGTTCAGTTTGAGAACATATCTTTATTATGATCCCAAAAGAGGTCACTTTAAGTTGATAATTATTTTGATGTGCACAAATCTTTATTTATATTGAGATAATAATAAAAGTCTTTAGTTATTTTTACATCTTTTTATTTCCAAATAGTTCAAGAGAGACCACTACAAATGAGCAATGTTATGGAAATTGATGGAGTTTTAAATTTTAATGTGTCTAGTTACAAGGATTAATAAATCACATTACATCTTTCTTTCAACCAAAAATGCTTTGCGCTGGTCAGGGGGTACTCGGCAGAATTTTTTCTTCAAAGGGGGTACGTCACTGAAAAAAGGTTGAGAACCACTGAACTAAAGGAGCAGGCTTTCCCTCTTTATTCTCTTTTTCGCACAGTAAAAGACCAGAACCTCTTTCAAGTTCATATTTATTATAGCAAGTGTTTATGATAAGAGGAGACTTGGCCCTCACAAAATGAAACTAGTTTCATCCCCTTACAGTCTGTACCATCACAATCAGTAGCATTATGTAAAGCAGAACTGAAACAGTGTGGGCCAGGGTGGAAACCATTCAATCTTAGGGCCGGAAAAAGACAATTGTCATAATGTTATTTAACTTTAATGGATTTTTCAACATTTTCCACAGTTTCTCATGTTTGGATCATGATATAAAAATGACACATATACAGTGTTAACATCTTTGTATTAATGTAAATTTTTTTGCGCGTCCACATAGGCGAATAATCAAGAACTATTTTTGGCCTTTGCAGGAGAATACAGTTCCATTCTAGTTTAGACTTATCTGATTAGATCTTCTAATGATGACACTCATTTATAAAACCATTGACCAAGTACACAGAACACTCAGCACAGAGGGACTTGAATATCTCGTCAGATGTGCCTTGACAGAAAAAGAATAACTGTGATAGGTCACGTATATTAGTATATTGTAAATCCCTTTCCATCGTGAGTGTGTGTCTGTGTGTTTGTGTGACATTTCCAGTGTCTCGTGATTGTTGTGTAATACAGTTTGGCACAGATAGTTTTGTGCCCTCCATATTGACATTGATAATCCATCTTGTGTTCTTTATACGTGGCTCCCTGACATGTGACATTACAATGGTCGGCAGTAACGTGCACGTTTCTCACGCACAGACTGGTTTGTCTGTGACATTTAAAAAAAACTGAAAATAAAGAAATTCTGCTGTAACCTAATGTATTAGATATAAATACTACTGATTATGTTGATAGGGTTTATCATACTTTTGTGATACAGGCCATGTTTTTTACTGTAAAAGCTCTGAACTCTACACTCAACCCTGTTTCTTCCTCATATCACAATTGTTCTGTACCACCACACTTCAGATAACGCTGATAAGAGAGCAGTAAATATTCTCTCATTGTACCTTTGACACAGGTTCAGCTACACATTTGTTTATGGTATCAGGAACATTGAAAAACGATGAGTCCACAGGTTTTTCACCATAGGAGTTTACAAATTAAATAATCTTTTATTTTGTATTTCATATTATTGGAAAACAATATACAAGCCAGATAAACATCAACAGTGAACAACTTTAACAAGTCAGATGCACATTCATCTCATTTCAAAGGACATATTCCTTGAATACAATTATCCGTCTTAATTATAAAATATTTTTTACACCTTAAAACGATGTGTTAAGGATCTCAGTGTGTTTCATACAGTGGATTATTAGTCATTTTCTTTTCTCTGTAAAAATACAAAACACAAAACCTGACCAAACTGCTGAAACATATAAAAACAAATCTTTGTCTGTCACATCTGTGCTCAGCAGGTCACTGCAGATCCGATCATGACTATATCTACTGCCAAAACTCCTGGACAGAGGCCATGGCACTTTCAAATTCAAGACATTCAGGTTGATTTGCATTGCTGTGCTCTTTCAGTAAGACATAACATTAGATGTATATATACACTTCATTCTTATTATATCATTTTAATTACAATATAATTTTTTTTTAATTTAGGTCTGTCTAAGTGTCGATGGTTTTCAGCCTGTTAGCACTTAAGTTGGAAACATTAGAGGATAAGTCTTGTAATATTCACAATAAATTATTTTTGTCCACAATTTACATGAAAGTATGAAAACCAACAACGGATGTGTCCTGCTAATCCTGGTATTGACCATGCATTCAATTCCAGATTAATCCTCCCTGCACTCTCAAAAATAAATTCTGGCATGATATATTATTAAGTGTTTGCATTGATTTAATTTGATGTAAATATCTACTTTATTACTAGTTATTTAGTCAAATGTCTTAGAATCAGTGAGAATCTTTACATTTTGCAAACATTTCAAATTTAATGATTCAAACTTATGAATATTATTTACATATGGGTAGCTTTGAAACAAGAGAGATTTAGTTAGTTCAAATGAATCAGACTGGTTAACATAGACATTACAGGAAGAGGAATTTTATAGAAGTGGATATGACATCAGACCCCTCTCTGCCGTCTTGCCTCTGCTCATGCCGACATCAACTGTTGCGTCAGGAAAATATTCTCTTCCAAGGGCACCAGGGGTTTGAGGGGCACCTTGCTTTTAAATATATAATATATTGCCACCTTACCCTTTAAAGGCCATTTCAGTTTATTTGGAAGACCAACAGAAGTCCTTTTAAAGCTATTTCTCATTTTACAGCAACTGATCTACTCAAAGTAAGAACATGAATATTGTGGAAATGTTTTTGGTTCCTTTGCCTCGAGCAGAATGATTCTTTACATCACACACACACACACACACACACACACAAACATACACACACACACATACACACACAAACAAACACTCATTCAGTGTATATGTAAAAACCTCACAACCGCGTCTTCTTCAAGATCTCCAGCTCTATCTTTATCTCATTCTCTTTCTCTTTCTCTGCACTCATTGCAGGGTTATCGTACACCTCTGTGTGTGACTTCTGATCCTTCTCCAAACACTCTTTCTCATTGTGTTCCGGGTCTTCAGCAGCCAGTTGGCAGCATTTGCAGCAGCAGCAGCATTTGGAAGTAATCACTCCAACCACTTTGTCCCAGGGAGCCAGAGAGTGGGCCCACAAAGGGAGGAAATCCCAGGATCGCAGTACTGCAGGCAAACACCTAGGTTTCCGTTTCTGCAATATGTTGATCACTATGATGATGATCAACATGAGAACTAAAGGTGCACCCACACCGACCAGTGCCTGCCAGCCAGCCAGCGACAGGCTGAAGACAAACAGTGGAAAAACGAAAAAGCAGCAGAGGATGTAGACAGCTGCAAACCAGCGGTAGGAGGCGGTGATGTTGCCCAGACCTTTAGCCAGCCGGATGGGGATGCGGGTGAAAGGGATCGGATACCAAAGGAGGATGCCAGAGATGTTGAACAGGAAGTGGACGAGGGCGATCTGAAGTGATCATAGACAAACAACAGTCATTATTCTTCTGCACATAAAAACACCTCTGTTATCTACAAGAAAAAATAAATACAATTGTAGTATATGAAACTCTCTTGAATGATATCTACATCCGACTCTACTATATTATCTTCCTACACAGATCCCATATCCCTGCTAATTCAAAATGTATTACTATACAACTTTTCAGAAAGTCAATCTGGTGATTGGTGAATGTGTTAATGTGAGTTTCTGACCTGTAGAGCATTAGCCAGTGTGTCTCCAGGACTAGCCATGGCTGCCAGGATGGCTGTGGTGGTCGTACCAATATTCGAACCCAGGGACAGTGGGTATGCTCTCTCTATGCTGATGACACCAATACCTTTTCAAACAAAGAACACACACATTTACCAGGAAATTTGTTACTTTGCATTTATTGTTTCGGGCCCGAGCAGCAGCAGCTGGTGGAGGATTTAACTCACCAACAAGTGGTGTAATTGCAGAGGTGAAAACAGAACTGCTCTGCACGATGAAGGTCATGCCAGCTCCGACTAAAATGGCAATGTAGCCAGTGACCCAACCGAATGGAAATGGGAAATCTGCACAAAACAGACACATAATTGCAAACAAGATATTCATCCATTTACTTACCATGGGATTGCAATGTATTGGAAATATATCAACAGTGTGCAGTGCTTCTCACCCGTGTTGAGGATGGTCTTGATGACTGAAGCCACCTGACCCTTCAACATGGAGTTGAGCAGCTTGACGATGAGGATCAGGCAGGAGCAGAGCACGAGCAGAGAGAGAGCCAGCAGGATCAGACCCACCGCCAGGTCAGAAAGATTCACATCCACGAAGAGGTGTTTACCTGATGTCACATAGAAAGACGCTGGGTTAAACTAACTAAACCTCTGGACCAACCCATACTGGGTTAATCTAACACAGTGGAAATGGGTTGAATATTCTACCTCAACACTGATTCATATCATCTGCAGTGATCGGTTAATTCTACCTTGTGACTTGGTTGAGTATTCTATTCAAGTGTTGTTTCATATAAACTGGAATGTTGTGTTACCCCCTGAATAATTTATTTTCATGTATTATTACATTCAAATCTATTTAAAATTGTTTACAACATTACAACTGTAAACCACATCTGTAGTCAACACTTAATATACTTGGATATATCTATTACAAATACAGGATTTGTATGTAATAAATTACACTTTTAAGCCATTGTAGAAAGTGTAGAAAAACTTTTTTTTCTCCAAATATCCTCAACACGAATTTGAGTTCACATGAGGCCAGAAACACTTCACATATAACCTAATTTGCAGCCAACCTTTGTGAAGTCAGCGTTTTAGAAAGCTATGTAGAAAATGAGTGTTGTCTTACATTTCTGGATATTAAACGTTTCAGAAATGTTCTTCAGCGTGATGGTGTAGTTGCCATCGTCCCAGCAGAGAGACGGTGAGGTGCAGTTCTCTGGACCAGGAACTGTAACATTCATCAATGACTGAAACACAGTTTGACAGTGAACATTTAAATCGTGATGGTTTTTGAATATTTGTTTTATAGCTGACATGTTTGAGTCTTTTTCATATCTGACAACAATAGATATAATAAACATCAAAGCTGAGGCATGACAGAGCTGAAGTGGATGTTGCAATACGCGAGAACCTTACATACAGTAAAATATATGCAAACACAAATAAACAGTTAAAATGAAATGAAATGATGTTTTGGTTTTACCGTGTTGGTGAAGGTTTGGCACCATCTCTTGATGAGACTCTTGTTCCTGGCTAAGGGATCTCCAGTGGCAATCCCAGTGAGGACAGTCTGGTCCAACTAAGTCAAAGAGAAGGACCATAAAGATAACAGTGTAATACACTGGCATCATATCTCTTATTACACTGGTGATTTCTTTAATTAAGTAAAAACAACACATTTCTAATTATTTTGCAAATTCTCCCATTGATTTTCAGATGAGCCAATATACAGTATCAGTCATTTTAAGCCACTGTGGAAATTCAAATGTTCAGCTTCAGTCAATATGTTCACCTACTGGTTTATTTTTCCTTTGTTAAAGCTCAGTTCCAATATAATTTGTAAAAGTTTACTGATCTGATCTAACTAGGTTAACGAACTGAGGCTCCTTTTTTTAACTGCAACAAAGTTAAAGGTACCATATGCAGTTTTCTCACACATAAGTTCCACAGTGCCTCCTTGGTGGCCTCTATTGACTTCATGTCATTAATGTTCTTCAGACTTGAACCGTTACAGATAACATCACGAGAACAGGGCTTTACCAGTATGATTGAATCGGTGAGGGGATCAGTGATCACATTCAACAGGTCTGGGGCCTCTCCGCTCTGGATGTTAAAGGAGTCGATGATGAGCTTAGTGACCACGAACATATAACCAGTGGCCACCTCCAGAGGCAGCAGCACCAGCACAGACAGCCAGTTGAAGAAGTCGTGCACTGTGGCCCCGGCAAATGCCCTGAAATGCACAGTTAAATTATCCGTGGTTATTATTAATGGGAGCTTCATTCCATTGCAGTCCAGGGAATGTAAAAAAGTAAAAAAAACCTTTTATAATATTTAAGGTAGTAAAGCAAGCTCTCTCCAAGTTTAGTGATTTTTGTTATATTTCAGGTAGGTATAGAACAATAGTAGTTTTCGGATGTAGGGAAGTTTATGTGTTCATGTTGTGGTTCACATTATGTTTGAATTTGTGACCATTGCACATATATGCATGCTCTAGTTCTTTTGAGTAGAACATTCATGGCCCTACTTTATCAGAGGTCAGTGTTTTCACCTGATTCCTGCAACCATAACATTTTATTTATTGGGGTCAGGAGTGACACCACGTTGCATTTCCTCCCATTAGCTCTGCACATTCTAGTAATTCATATCAGATTACAGTGTTCTCTGTATTCTTTGTGGGGGGGACTCTTGAACTCCAAGTGAAAGTTGTGAGAGTTATTATCCACGAAACACAAAATGATTACCTCCGAAATGTGCTGCGATCGCCAGCCTGCGTCATTGCGACTAGTGTGTTGGTGACGGAGGTCCCAATGTTGGTGCCCATGATGATAGGAACAGCCAGTTGGACTGTCAGCACTGACAAAGCACAGCTCAATCATCATCATCATCATCTTCATCATCATAATTCATATACAAAGTATGTTTTCTGTGCATGGATGAGTGTGTGTGTGTGTTTAGTGAAGCTTCATAACTCACATCCAGAGGAGACCATGCTGACAACTATAGAGGAGGAAGTTGACGAGCTTTGCACCAGCAGAGTGACCAGAACCCCGATGACCAGACCAGCCAGCGGGTTGGCCAAGACTGAGTTGTCCTGGAAAATGTCACCTGCTGTTTTACCTGGGTGGAAACAGCAGCATACATTTTACTTAATTCTTGTAGTTTTCACTCATACCATGGTTTACAATGGAGACTGACGTAATTAAAAAACAAATCATGGTTTACCACTGATTCTTTAAATGTCTAGAAGGAACAGTCGGAATGATTTCAACGAGGAAACCATGTATTATAAGATCTGCTTGTCTGATCCTTTAAGTCAGAAGGTCTAGTGTGTCTCAAGGTCTTTTGCATCATGACACCCACACAGGAGTTAGGATGACTGGTTTACCTCCAACCAGCTGGAAAGCTGAGCTGAGGATGTCGAGGGAGCAGATGAACATGTAGAGGAAAGCCAGCAGCAGCACCAGCTTCGCCAGTGACACCAGCACCCTCATCACCTTCCCTCTCGTATCCAGAGCTGACACAGTAATAAAATAGGATTAAAAGCAGAAAAAAAGGTAAAAGATTTATTTCATTTTCCGAGCTATAAGGTCAAATAGAAGAACACCACAGGCTCAATTATTGCCAATTACAATGGCCCTGTTCCATTTTAATGTATCAGCATGTCATGTCAATGACTGCAGTACTTGTTAATATGTTTAACTCCAAATGTGTTTTTCCTGCTGTGATGTGTCAACATGTCTGCTGTAAAGAACTGCTTCAGAGGCTCAGGAAACGTTGGAAAAGAAAAGGGCACTCCGGGACATTCTCAGAGACTGAAATATATATATATATATATATTCATTATTTTATCATCAATAGGATGTCCCACTCCTCCTGTTTAAATATTCATAGACAATAAAAATTGCTTTATTGGATTAGTCTACCTTGCAGTATACTGCAGTCACAATATACCTAAAAATATAATGTCTTCCCTGAACAGTGGTGGTAACTATCCTTGCCTTTACAAGTGTTGCCCACTATCTATTATATACATTCGTTTTTATGACCTATGTGCTTTCTAAATAATCACATCATGAACACTGATTACAATGATTTATGGTTCTTCAAATAAGGTCAAAATAAGGGGCTAGTGGGAATAAAACCCTCAGAAGTTTTCTCTTCTTTTGTTTTACAGCATTGAATCTTGAATGATTTAAGTGAGTTTTCGTTACGGACATCAACATAAAATAAACATCTAATGTCAGGATGAAAAGTGATTTAATATTGATCAGGTAGAGTTTAGAGGAATCTAAGAACGTAGAACTTAGAACTTAGACATTAAATCATCTCTCAAAACGTATATGTTTGTTTTTATCGTTTTCCTTTATCACTGCTTTTCACTGTTTCCTGTTTTCATTTCACTTATTAGCTTTGTTTTTATTTTTTGTACGGCTTTACTGATATTTAATTTGTCAGCTTTGACTGATGTTTTCTTCATTTAAAAAGCTAGTATGGTTCTTAGATTTAGGAGATTTTGCAGACTTGTAACACTGTGAGTTTCATGATAGGTGGAAAGTATATTTATGTATTCTGTCATTTAACTACACAAAATAATGGAATTGCCAACTCATCTGTGATCGTGAAACAATGTCATATGAAACACTTCCTCATATCTACATGCTCCTTAACTAACTGCAAATTATCAGTATTACTCACTCTCCAAGTGTATATCTTATCAGGACACATGTGGTCCTTTATAATACAAAGATAAGAC
The DNA here is from genome assembly GCF_949316205.1 of Platichthys flesus. Lineage (NCBI taxonomy): Eukaryota > Metazoa > Chordata > Actinopteri > Pleuronectiformes > Pleuronectidae > Platichthys > Platichthys flesus. Next base: position 15,149,680 of record NC_084949.1, read on the forward strand.
AACACTCATATTAATAATTTGTCACTCATCGTCACTCCTCACTCATCGTCACAAATTAATAATTTGTTACACAAGCAAATAACAAGCTCTTACCTGACCATGGGACCCCGGAGTCCTTCAGTTCTGGCAGGTCCCATGGGTCTGTGTCCTCAGACTCCTCAACCAACGCCAGAGTGGAATGTGCAGGACTCGCTTGGGCCTCTAACACACACACACAGCGCCAAAATAAAGTACACTTGCTGCAATTTTGTGAGGCTTTATACGTATATATGTATACATCACATTTAACTTATATGTGGTATATAGTATGAAAATTACCTTTCTTTTCATTTCCTTGGTTATCATTGTGGTCTTCTTTGTTTTCAGGAGCCGTTTGCTGGAAAAATAAGAAAATGCTCATAAAGAGTTGTAGATTATAGTTTTTCGAGGAAATTTTTGTAAGTGAATTTATCACGATGCTTTTAGATTAAAGAATTCACATTTTGTTAAATGCATTACGATGCGTTGCAGTCAAATACAATCTGCCAAATAACTTTCTTTAATTTTTTCTGGTGACCTACTGAACTTAATTCAACTTTAATCAAAACTACGGCTTGTCCACACACAGTGAAAAAAATTATTTCAGTTACCCACTATACCAGTAACTGTGACCACACACACAAACACACACACCTACACACACACACACACACACAGACACACACACACTCACACACACACACTATTTCGCTCACATGCCACAGTATCGATCTGATCACATGGTGGAGCTGCAGTAAAATTCCATTCACACAACACTATGATACATACATTATTCTTTCACATTAGATAATTAGCCCTGTTTATTGTAATTACTCATATATAACAATACAGTTATATCATGTCTTTCATTTGAACTACATCATTTCTAGTCTGACTTAAAATAAATAACTAGTAATGCAGCAATAACATACTTCATTACATCATAATAGCAACACTACAAATAATATCTATCATACAAATTGACGTCAAAACAATGCAATTTTTACATTTGTAATTTATCATTTGTCAATCATGCAGGTATTAATGATAATTTGTGATGCCAGTAAGACGCAACTTCACATTTCATAGACCTTTGCACAAAAGGGCTTTTGCTTTAATTCCAACTGGAACAAATTAAATAATGGCAGCAGTGATTAATGCAGATGGATAGAAGCCATGCTCGTTCTCACCTGTGGCACATGTAGAGACTCCATGCTCTGTGTGTGGTGAGCTCACCTGGGCTTCAGCTTTGGAAATGCTGCCTCCACAGAGGTAGTGTGAAAGGTTGGAGTATATGGGGATGGGGTAGTTGGTGGGCGAGTGATGTGCCGCCTTCACATCACCAGGAACTCCTCCATGTCATAGATAACCCGAAACACACCTCTCTCAAACCTTGGTCAGTCTTCCCTGACACTGCTGTAATCTCTCAATTCTGTCGCAACCATTGTTCCAGATAAGACTCAGGCTGGTTGTATCCACCTGCACCTGCACCTTTACACCTGTTGTTGTTAACCTCTATACCTCATTTCAATACTCTACTCCTTCTGTCTCCGAGACTCCTCTGTCCAATGATCAAACGTCCTCATTCAATGTGAACAAAAACTCTAGATAATAATCAGTTTGGCCAGGCCTAAGAGTGATGATAGCTCCAGCCCGTGGACCCTGGGACTCGTCATCGGAGAGGAGTGGCAGCGAGGCTGGCTCCACTATAACACATCGATCACATCTGGGTGGTTTGGGGGTCGGGGGGGGGGGGGGGGGGGGGGGGGGGTTCGTACAGGAAGTGTGTCGTCCAGACTTCATGAATGTGTGTGTGTTCTATATTGGGAGCACACTGATATCTTTGTGGAAGCCCATTGATCCTCTTGATACAACCACCCATCGGTATGTTTAAAAACACATCAGTGAACTGAGGTTCAGGATGTTGAGCAGAGAAGTCGACCTGGGTCAAACTGATGCGCTGAGTTTCCATGGAGGCTGTGACGTGACCATGTGAAGCGTGGCCATGAGGGGAATCCACTCCCTCTCTCTCTCTCTCTCTCTCTCTCTCTCTCTCTCTCTCTCTCTCTCGCTCTCTCTCTCTCTCTCTTCACTTCATTTCATTTATCCTGAAAAAGGGGAAAGATGATGGCCTGTACCGACGTAGCAGACTATGGCTTTAAAGTTTGTGTACTTATTGGTTTGTGTCATTTGTTTGATTTTAAACTTTTTTTTATATACATGTATATTTATATGTAGATTTGCACAGTTTTTTCAGAAATAGTGACTCTGATTATGATGTACTGCTTTCTTTTGTTCAATGACAATAAAGGTGTTCCTTTCAATTCAATTTTTCTTCTTTCCTAATATCAGCTATACTCAGTTGTGATCTTTTACTGGGTTATTGTACAAGTGCACCACAACAGATTGGTACTTGAGTGACCCGGGTGTGCATCAGGTTTGCCAAAATGCCCCCAGCATGACCTCACCTGCCATTATTGATCATCCCTGTTGACCCTCTGCAGCCAAGTGCCCGTCTGATTAAACCATATGCCCCACTGTGATGGTCGGATCAGCTCAAATGCTGCTCTGATCTAGTGTCACCTTCCCTGACCATAAACACACTTTAAAGTTGAGGTACTGCATGTGCAACACACGCCAGCACAAATTAGATGATTTTCTGTCTGGTCTCTCCCGTCATGTTGCAAAGCTGAACGGAGGATAACTGGGGCAACAAAGGGAGGGAAATACCCCTCTATTTTTAGGTTCATCAATAAATGTCAGACTATTGATTGTGATCTTGTCTCTTCCTGCCGGGAGCTAGAATGGAAAACACATTTGAACTTTATTAAATCCTCAGCTTTACTGAGTTCTTAACACAAATAACCCAGATTGGTTCTACGTTATAAGAGCATATGTAAGAAGCAGTCAAAGTCTTTATTCTCAGTGGGCAAGTGCAACAGTATCACCTAGGCACCATACATCGCTATTACACCATTATCGTTCTTATTGGCAAATCATACAAACATGCATTCTTCCACCTTGTTTTGTGAGCCTGATGTACTTACAATTTTAGCTGCTCCGGTTGGAGCTAGAGGGCTACTTTGTACACAGTTGGGTAGTTGAGTTAAGAGGATGCCAGTTTAGGGGTTCACATGATAAACCTGGGGGCTTTTTTTTGTGAACTATTGTAAACTACTTTGACCTATTTGAGCCTTAAACACTTATTTAAACCTGACCCTATAGTAGTTCTGCTTTTTGCAGGAATCTTTTTATTGATTTATTGTGAATTCTGTTATCAAGGGTAGAAAAACCTCTGAAATGTAGTGGAGTGGAGTATAAAGTAACATTGAAGTAGAACACTTCATGTGATTGTTAAGTTCAATGCTTGAGTAAATGTACTCTGTAAGGGTTTGTTAAAGGGTATGAATACTACCGATAAACCGTATAAAAAATGTGCAGTATTCTGCATTTAAAAACACTATAACTGCTCTTAGAATACATATGGTGATACATAGATGATATACACCGTCTATAATATAATACAATGCAATGTCATAATGCTGAAACGATCATTATATCTATAGCCAGTAGTGGGCGTACGTAGACTTTTCAAAACCTTGAAATTTCAAAATAAAAGATCCTTTTTAAAACTCATTCGCTGAACTCACTATTAGGATTTAAAACCGTGGTTTATGATTAACATGCTTATTATTTATAAGTGCTCGCTCGAGTGTATAAATTATGACACCAACACTTTATCCGTTCATGTGACCTACACATGCGTCTTGTTTTCACTTCCGGGGTGTGTGTCAGTGTTAGCTGGGGCCAATGACATAGTGAGGGGGTCAGTGAAAACAGTGGCGTAACAAACTTTGTTATCCCACATGGTTTGAACCCGGACACTAGCGCCGAATCTGTGTCCGACATGTCGTCCGCCACCTCGGGTTATTCAGAGGAACAGCCGCGCAGAGGAGCGCAGGTAAACAAACTACAGGATGCTAACGTGTTAGCTCCGGAGCTAGCTTCCCTTCGCATGATACTGTTGTGTCTCCTGCTGTTCTAATCTCATCAGTCAGTCTGGGAAGTGGCGCTGTCTGCCAACGAGCCCATCGTGTGGGAACTAACTCATGACTTCAACGTGGATACTGATACATGTGGTGTGTGTTGATGTGCAGATGCCAGTGGGTGTTGACTACATCCCCACGGAGGAGGAGAAGAATGTGTTCAAGGAGTGCAACCAGGAGAGCTTCTGGTACAGGTGTAAGTTCATATCATGCACACACACACACATACACGCACACACACACACACACACACACGTCAGACTACTCTTTTTAAAGGGATAGCTCACCCAGAAATGAATATTCACATATTTTTCGAATCACCGCAATGCCGATGGAGGGGTTGGGTGATGTGTCCACAAAACCCTTTAGGAGTTTCAGGGGTAAAAGGTGTTTCAGTCAAATCCAAACCAGTAAGGGTAACTGGTGACCACTTCTTCAAAACAACAGGTGCAATACAAGTCTCCGGAAGCCCTGACATTCAAATTCATTTACACTTAGTTTTTAGCCTAAATGTCTGCTATGATCCACGCTGATGGCGGCTCCAGAGGAGGATATCAGAGGACATTTAAGTTTAACACATGGTGTAAATGATGCTTTTTCGAGTCAGATTTGAATGTCGAGGCTTAGGGACACTTGGATGACACCACAGGAGCAGTATGGAGGCATTATATGCTCGTTAATAGCAGTTACTTCAATTTTATTACATTTGGCTGCAACACTGATACCCCTGAAACTCCAAAAGTGGGTTGTGGACTCAAGCCCTTCACCTGCCCCTCCATCAGCAAAGTGGTGAGTGGATAATGAGTGAATTTTTATTTTTGGCTAAACTATTCCTTTGATTTAACATGGAGAAAACATGCTTCTGTGTCTCCTCTGTATTCATCAACATGCCTCCTTCACAGCTGTGCCCTTCTCTGTGGTCGGCATGGCTATCACCCAAGCACTGGTTGCCAAAGGTAAGACTGTGCACAATGTCGAGTAATAAACCAAATATCAGTGAACTGATGTAAACACGTGTTGAATCTTTAAGTTGACCCTATTCCGTTTTATTTGCAGGGACCCTGACTGCATCTCCAAGGCTTGGATCGCTACCCAAAGTGGCCTGTGAGTTCTTGAATGTTAAGATGGGAGAGAAACCCTCTCAGAAGCATTATATCAATGTGTCGACTAACTGCTATAACAACACCTCAGACAACTATCATCATATCGACATTAAACAAATGTATATAGAGAGAGTAAAAATGTCCCATGTGTGGAATTTCTAACATGGGTTATTATATCTGTGGTTGTCTCCAGTTGCTGGCTTTTGTGGCTACCTGGTTGGGAAGATGTCGTACATGAAGACGTGCCAGGAGAAGTTCAAGAGGTTGGAGAGCTCTCCTCTGGGAGAAGCTCTTAGACAGAGGACAGGGCAGCCTCCACAAAAGTGAGCATTACACACTTGTTTGTATTACTGCGTGTTTTGATCTATTGAACTTCCCCTTTACCATTCCTGTGTTCTCACAGTCCCAGGGGTCCCCAGACAGAGATGAGTGACCCAGACAACCAGTCATTTGACCCCATGTTCAAGCCAGCAGATGCCACCAGCCCAATGGCCCGCAACAGCAGAGACTATGAGTACGGCTTCAAATCCGAGGCACCCAAAGCAGACGACCACAGCGCCACAGGTAAAAAAAACGGAATAATGATTATTGTAATGTAAAAATTAGTTTATTTTTGTATTCTGCACAAATCAACCCTTGCTAATCAACATAATGTGTATGTTTTTCGGTCGCTGTCCCCATCAGCGTCAGGCCAGTCATATATGGGCGAGGAGGAGCCCAGCAGGAAATCGATCCTCTATGAGGACCTAAGGGGCAAAAACAGAGAGAACTACGAGGTTGCACTAACCCAGAAGGCTGAGACGCAGCTCAAAACAACCCCTGAGAAGGAGCGAGAAAGACCCAAGAAAGAGGGTAAGCTGCTGCTGCGTAAATGGGTTAAACCCCTGCCGGGTTAGGAAATTCTGGAGGGGTTTATATTCAGGTGCATCTGATGTTTTTAACTTATTTTTCCTTTTTCTCTCTCGTCTTTTAGCAAAGAAAAATGCCTATGGAGACTCCTGGGACGAATGAGTCCTTATTTGCGCTGAGACACTTGAGTCTGACTAAGCAACACACTAAGCCTCAGGAGACATGAAAATGTATGAGTTTGTGATCAGTATATATTTGTGAGTGAATCAATTAAACCAAACCGCTTGAAGACTAGAACTGTCTCTCTTTTCTTAGGCATTGAGTTGAATTAAAAGAAAACAATATTGACGCTACATCTTACAGCTGCTTGCACTCAATATAGTTTTTTTCACAAGCAAGTGATGGTATATTGAGTTTTTGCTTTTTAAGCGATAATATGAGCATTGGTTTTGGGGAATGTATACCAACTAGATTAGTGGTTGAAAGGCTATAAACCAACACAATATAAACAATTGAGTTTCAAAGGGAAAAAATGTATGGAAGCTCTAAAAACTTTAAAGTCAGTGTCTACATCGCACAAATCGCCAAAAATCCATTTAGCCGACATCAAGATCCAGTGATGCCTATTAGAGGAAATACTAGCAAAAACATTGCATCACAAAAATAATCATATTATACAAATTGTTATAATTTTATAAATATCAAAAGCACTTGCCTATGACATCAGCAGGATGTAATCAACCTCAGCATTTCACCCATATATTGTTACACCTTGTCCTATATCACATATGATAATCTGGTAGGGTTGAAACATTTGTTTTTCCCAGTCCATTGAGGTTTTCCAATAACAGAATGTGCACACGATTGACTTTCTGCAACAATTCCACTTTTCTGATGACGGTTAATTTGTCATGGCGTAACACGCACGTATTTATTTGCAGAAATAAGAAACAAATAATACAAAAGACAGTCAAAATTAAAAGTATGCACAAATGTCCCCTGACACATTAAAACATTCAATGTCATTTCATCATTCAAGAAGGTCGATCATCTTGTCAGTTGCCTTTTTCTTTTACTTTGTAGTCCACACAGCTCAGTGACAAGATCTGCAGCAGTTGCACTATTACTTATTGTGGTTTTGGAGAATAAAGCAGTACAAAATATGGCTTCTAAGCATATGTGGGGATGTAGAACTAAACATGACCATGGCTATGAGCGTGGTGGCTGTGGTTGCAGCTGTGGCCGTGATTGAGTCCTAAGTTCTGTGTCGGTCCATGTCCATGAGAATGAAGAGGAGGAGTTGGACCAGACAGAGCGCTCTTTGTGTTGGGCCAACCTTCGTACAACACAGTAGCAGCAGAGTTAACGCTTGATATTGGAGCATAAGCCTGGACCGGGTAGGAGCCTGGTGTTGGATTGATCTGTGGAAGCAGGGTCTTCCTCCTTTCTTCTGCGGAGGCGGGGACAAACAGGTCACCGCAGATGCTCCTCAGCAGCCTGAATGGCATCAGCTTCTCCACAACACCTGCCCTGGCCTCTGACACTTCCAGAAGAGAGAACCATCCTTTCCCGTGCATCCACCCGACCAGGATGGCGATGACGTTACAGGGGAGCACACAGTGAGGAAAGAGGGCGCTGGCGAGGAGGAGGAACACCCAGGGGAGAACCATGGCGGGGAAACTGACTCCACACAGGAACCCTTTGCTCACCTTCGTGTGCATGGTGGTGAGAGCCACACAGGCGAGGGCCACAGGGACCAGGCCTTCGGTGTGGGTGTGAGTCTGGCTGCTGTCGACCTGCAGTAGCAGATCCAGGAAGCTGTAGCAGAGGCCGGTGGTGCTGGACAGCAGCAGGAAGACAGACAGGAAGCGGACGGTGCCCACACCTTTCTCCAGGCTGCCACAGAGGAACACCAGGGCTGTGATGTTCAGGAGCAGCTGAGCTAAACTTCTATGATAGACGGGGAACACGAAGAGTCTGTGGATGTGTCCACTTTGGAAGACAGCGGCACCGACACTGAGGAACCCCTGAGTTAAGCTGAAGTACGTTTGAATACAGAATAAAGCACATGATAGCAGGGCCAGAGTGAAAACACCACCGGTGATGACAGGAACCATGTCTTTTACAACCTCTGATATGATTTTCAAGTAATCCATGGCTGCCACTGAGCTATTTAACTACAGTCATTCACAGCTAATTGAACTGATTCAAGCGATAACCAGGAAATCGTCGAACCAGCAGCGCTTCAATCGTCTCCACGCTCCTTCTGAAACAGGAAGTACTGTCTCATCCACGTGGTGTCCGCTGTTTACTTCTCAAACTGATGCATCTGGATCAACACAACTTCTACAATCACAGAGAAATCATTTTACTGATGGCAGCCTGAACACGACCGTGGAGAAGTAAACGAAGCAAACCAGGATAAGGCTGGTTCGACTGTATGTCCGGTCAAACCATTCAAAATAAAGTAAGTTTAACAGAATGGTGGCAGATTCTTGATTAAACGTTACTTGTGAATTCGTGGATTAGTTAAAGAGTTCACACATATGAATTTCAAGTGAGTCAATACTGTAAAATTCCAGCTTTCTAAAGTCTGCTGGGGCAAGAGGAAGGCTGCATATAACTTCTTGTCGTGGTTCTACCTTATTCTGAAGTAGTATTTGCTTGTTTCCGGTTCATTATTATCAGCGCTGTTCTAGTAGCAGTAGTAGTACACTGGTCGCGCCAGGGTTATTATTGTTGTTAATAAATAGTAAAAACATAATATAATATATTATATAGTAGCAACAGTGATGGGAAGTACTCAAGGACTACACTTAAGTTTGAGTACAATTTGAGATATTTAAAATATACTTTGTATAATGCACTGATTAGATAAAATTACCAATTAACTTTTTAGTAAAAGCTTAATCCACATTGACACAGGTTATAATTCAGTACATACATACTCTGTATAATAAAAACTTATTGTCATACTCCGTCCACTGGTTGATGATACCTAACTAACTTTAAATGTGTTTTTATTTAAAAGTAGAATATGTATAAATGTACAATATCATATAGATAAAGAAGGATAACACTCAACAGATTAAAATAAGACAGGGCACATGGCATATGAAACAAATGACATACAGGGACTGTATATTTTGACTTTTCTATTTTCCCTGTGCGGATATTGATTTTTGTTTTGTTTCAATTATGAGTTGTTGCTTTTTCATTTAAAAAGTAGAGACGATATATATTTTGATATTTGTGTTTAAGAAAAATTACTACGATGAGTTGTGCCTGGTGTCAAATGATCGCCTGTGTAAAAACGTGCTGAGACGTCAGCACGTCTGCCCCCCTTCCGGTGTCGTCCGGTAACTGCGGCGGATGTTGATGTTTTGTTTCTGTTCTGCTGAAGTGAACGATGTGAACTGAATCTTCTCCGGGACGGACTGATTTTTCCCCCCCGCGCGTCTTCACGGCTCTCCCGACACTCTCTCGCCGGTAAGCTCCCTCTGTCCGCCGGCACCGTGTCTCTCCCGGTGTCCCCCCCGGGAAGCGCGAGGCCGAGTCGTGCGATGATGGAGGACTTTGACGAGATCTACGAGGAGGAGGAGGAAGAGGAGGACGAGGACAGGGCCGCGGAGGAGCAGCTCCTCAAGTACGCTCCGGACCCGGTGGTGGTGCGAGGATCCGGCCACGTCACTGTGTAAGCGTCCGGCGAGGCCCACGGGAAGGGAGAGGGGTTGTTCACCGTCACCGTGAAGGAACACCGAGCTCCCGTGGTTAGCAGGTTGCTAGCTGAGTTAGCCGCCGGTGACCTACCGTAGCCTGCGAGTAACCGTTAGCATAGAGCTAACTCAGCGAGGAGTGGCTGTAGCTCTGGTTTTAGCTGAAGTGGATCATTTGATACATATTCTGCCTCGTTAGGTCGGATGGTTGCTTTATGAGTTGTTGTCAGTGTTGTTGTTTCCTCGTTTTCAGGCTTAGCTTCAATTCCAGGGCAGCAGCTAACGCTTATTTACGTTATCGATGCATGTGTCACTTGTTTTTGATGAATAAAATTAGTCTGTTGTCTAAAATTGTGGCGAGACATAAAGGCTCATCCCATTTTCTCAGAGTTACTTTCTGATAGTGTGTTAAACGAATACAAGTTCAAAACTGAAGAGAGTTTATTAAAGACAGCGCATGTCTGAGGAGATGTGAAAAGTAAACGATGACATTTCTGTTTAAATAGTTATAATTCATCAATTGTTGATTGTCTGCTGAGGTTCAATGAACTAATGCAATCAAAGATAACTGATTTCAACACAGATTGGAAGTCTTGTCAAGAAATAGCTGTGACCCCATTTAACCCCTGTTAGCTTTTCCATTGATTCTTTTTTTATAATCCGTGTCAAAGTTCAGTCATAGAAACGAGGAGTTTTTAAACTCAAGCACAAGAGAACAAGCATTAAACTCCCCTAACAGAGCCACTCGTGAACATGATTTCTAACAAAGTCGCCCCTTAGCTGCTGCTTCCAAAAACTATGAATTCACACTGGTTTTTAAAATGTTTGTTCTTCACACCGATCAATAAGCTTTTGATAAGTGGCTAATCATGTGAGCCCTGGACTCAATTTGGGGTTTTAATGCAAGCATCCCATCATAAGAATACTGTACAAAAAGTACAGCTTTTATTAAACAGTTCTTACCTCTGATTTAATTACCCATGCACGTGAATTTGTGTTGTTTTCCTATACTTGATTCAGCATATTTTACCCTTAAAACGATTAGTTTACTCAGAGAAAGGGAACTGTTTCCAGACTATTTGTAGGAATTATTTTTTTCGATTTTCATGTTTGTCGTCTACTACAGTCTGGTAGGGAGAAGAGCAGCTTTCATTTACTCTGTCGATTTAGTGTTGATCTTAATCTACAGAGTTTCAATATGTAGAAATATATTAGTTATAATGACATTCTGCTATGACCATGTTGTAGTTCTGAACAATAATTATTGACTTATTTGAGTAGAATGCTAAAAAAACACATGTAGTAGACCTAATGCCACAAGGCAAATGTTGTTATTCAAGCCAATTATCCACATTTATTATCCACTCGTTAACCTCCATCCCTAACCATATACTTTTTTTTTTACCTCTCCCCTTTAGGTTTGGGCTTAGTAACAAATTTGAGTCAGAATTTCCTTCAGCACTTACAGGGAAGGTGAGTGTCATGTTTTTTCACTTTAATTACATCACATAAATATTACTTGAATCATATTACCTTTACATCAAAATGTCTAGATCCTCCGCAGAGCAGTATGTTGCCTTTTCCCCTTTGGCACTAATATCAGCACACACATATTCTCATCGCCAAGACAAAAAACATATTAACTTCCACATTAACTTGCCATTTACGGGCATGAACGGTTATTTACTATATTTTCTAAATGTATCTCCTTTAGGTGGCGCCGGAGGAATTCAAAGCCAGTACCAATCGCGTAAACAGCTGCCTGAGGAAGACGCTGCCGGTGAACGTGCGGTGGCTGCTGTGCGGCTGCCTCTGCTGCTGCTGCACGCTGGGCTTTAGTTTGTGGCCTGTCATCTGCCTCAGCAAGAGGGTGAGACGTTCCCCCAATGTTCATCACTCATTTGCAACAACAGTGTATCCAAAATCAACTTGCTGCAAAGCTTAGTTGGCTGAGGAAACAAAAACAATATCATTTGACATCACTGTTTGATTTTCCAGACAAGAAGATCGTTAGAGAAGCTCTTGGAGTGGGAGAACACCAGACTTTACCATAAGGTGAGTAGAGAAGACCTGTGGCTATCTGAATATTAGTATTGTAACATGTTATATACACCATCTGATCCCTGTCACCTTCTGTTTACAGTTGTGTTTGCATTGGAGACTAAGCAAAAGGAAGTGTGAAACCAACAACATGATGGAATATGTAAGTATCTGCCGTGGTTAGTGTTTGAGTTCTGTTTTTGTCTTCTGGGTTTACAGCACATGGTTGATAAAAGGTGTGCAGGGCTGAGTATGTTGTGGTTCTGAAGAGGCGATGATACATGATCCATAATATTTCGGCTCATCAATAGAAATATTCCGATAATGACCCGAGCTTCTGGAATGCCTTAGATACTGCCCAAACTTCCAGGTGAGGTATTGGCGAGTAGGCAAATCTAGGTACCATTCCGATACTACGTCTTTTAAAAAACATTCATTTTACTCAGTTAGAACTGCAATGTTCTTTTCCTTGAAATCACAATTTCTTAAAGTAATTCCCGGTGGTTTAGTTTTAGCAATATTTGATGCTGGAAGGTCCCACAAGAAAAAACTGCGGTCTGTACCATGTGCATGATTTCGGGTTGGGAATGGTACTCAGTATTGGCTGATATTGGACAAGGGCCAGGTATCAGAATTGGTATCGGAACATCCTGACTCATCAGTTACCATATTCCAACTGAAAATATCTCACGGCTAAATGTATTATATCCTGAGTCCCCACGATCTACAGCACTGTAACAGAATTACATCATTCGTGTTATGAAGTATCCCACCTAATGTGCACTCACACAATGCACAGCTACATGATCTGACATTACATTGTTGCAAGAGTTGAGGCAGGTTCAACTTCTACTTGGATAGTAACCACCATTACCATACATGAAGAGGCTGCATTTTTTCCCCACACACTGCTGATATTGGTTTGCATTGACTTGAATGTTGTTTTCGTCTCACCCCTGCCGACGCAGTCAACATAGGGATGAGTGATAAATACTTAACCATGGTATGAACAATATTGCAACTGAATATCAATATTTTATGACATCCACATATTGCGATTATTCATTTGAGAAACAATATGGGATGTCTGTTTATGGATAATACAGTGAATTTAACATTCAGGTCATCAAGCTACCTCCCCATGTTAATGCAAAGTTCTGTGAATCTGGTAGGACCATGGAGAAGCACCGATTTGCAGTGTCGACCCAGAATGAACAGTCTATGTCTACATTGGTAGTATTGCCATCACACTTTGTCTTCAACAATCTGCTCTTTTCTCTTTATCACCTGCAGGTAATACTCATAGAGTTCCTACCTAAGATCCCCATCTTCAGACCGGATTAGTCCAACTGTGGCTGATCTCAAACCACCACTGCTGCCCAGCTCGGCCACAGAACCACGATGGCTGTCAAGCTCCTAAACGACTCCCCCATCCCAAAACACCAACACAATATTTTTGTTTACAAAGTAGCATCGATCCTTTTTTGACTCGTTCTCCCACGCATACTCCATCTTCACCCTTGTTTACAAATCCAGCTTCCCGGCTCCAGAACGGGAGCGAATTCACTGTTGAACCTTCACCCTCCGGACGAGCTGGCACACTGTTTAGCCATGCAAGCCGGTACCAGCCTGTGGGATGTCAGAGGAAACCCAGCCGCGGGCAGTATTATTGATTTCAGAGCCAGGAGCTGGACTCTCGAACTGGGTTTTCTAAGCTACAACTGGAATTTATTTTTTGTCACTTGTATGTTCCCTAACCTAAGCACATGGCACAGTCAGACCATGATAAAACCAACGCTTTCATACGTTGCCTACCGTCACGCCGCCAACTTCACCTGCAAAAATATACACCCCAGTGCATTTGTATCAGTTGGTCTGGTGCTCTCGGTTCTAGGCTGTGGAGGCAACGTGACATAACAGAACTCCAAAGGAACCTTCATCTAAATCAACTCAGTAATGGACCGACGAGTCCAACTGAACTGTGTTGGGCCAGTGGGCAAAACTTACAAAAGACACTTCTTATCAACTAGCAGACATTGTTGTCCTCTCTCCTCCCTTCATATCTCTGCACACTCACCCTAACCCAGTGACAATCACACACTTTGACTGTACTCCCCATAGAATGACTGGGTCTTAAATGCTACATCGTTTACCTGAAACAATTTTGTGTTTTTCACCAGTGTGTGTGTGCAGGTGACTGGCTGGTTGCCAGGCAACTGCGTCTGAGTCACAGTGGAACATGTGAGGAGGCCACTGGTGTAGATGAAAGGAACTCTTGGTTTCTTTATATATTTTTTTAGTATCTCAAGTTTTGTTTACTCTTCTGGTGAAGGGGGCAGTCTGTGCTTGTTAACCTGTTAACCGTGTGTGTATGTGTATGTGTGTGTGTGTGTGAGAAAAGTCTGAGGGCAAAACGTATGCAAAAAAAGTCAAATCAGACATGAAGACACGCTTTACTCGGCAAAGTTGGGTTCTTTCTTTGAATTATTATCTTTGCCATACCTGATCTTTGTTACTTTTGTTGTAATTTATACATGTGAGTGTGCATTTGTGAGGTAGGCCTCAGTTATGTTTTTTTTTTTCTGCAAAGGTATGGTTTTTTCCCTTTTTGTCTTCTGTACATGTGTCAACACTAAAGCACACAATCGCTTTGTCCTTAACACCTTCACATGGGCCTCTCTTACTTATCTTCAAACCTAGGCCTGTTTATATGAGCATTCAAGTTGAGGATCTGGGTACTTACTGAGAAAGTTCCTCAGTCTTATAAATAGTCTGGCTCATTAAATTGAGAGGCCTGGGTAATACCAGCGTGCTGTATCAGGAAGCAAGATTATTAAAATCAGCTTCATAACCGCACTGAATAAAATCAGATAACTCCCAGATCAGCATCATGGTCTTTAAAGCTGTGTTTTATATTAGCAAAATTGAAACGTGTTCATTTTAACAATCAATCCAGAAAAAACTATAAACTCAGTAGAAGGCGTACCGCCACCAGCACCAAGCAGTCGACTTATGAAACAACGTTTACATTCACCATATTTTTATTTGGATCTGGACCAAATTGCACAAACACAAAAATCAGTCCCGTAAATATGTCAGAATATTTTCAATATCCATGAATTGTTCCTTTGGAAATCATGGGAAGTGTCAAAAGACACCCTATCAGATCCACAATCAAATTAAATAGGTTATTTTTTCCTGGATAATGCGGAACCCTGCCAACAAACCAACCAACAGTCAAACGGAAAACCTTCCCATGGTTTAGATCATTGTTTGTGGTTCCTGGTCTGTAACTGTACCGACCCATTCTCGCTCCCCTCATAAGTCTTGTGTGCAGCACCAGGTAGATGTTTCCAAAGATGATGAACCTACAATACGATACCTGGCCAGCACCAAACAGCTGGCACACAACAAATACTTGGTGGATATTGGACATGAATCAGATGTTTGGACATGGTTCTAAACTAGGGCTGCCCATGCTTGTACAATGTATAAGCGATATATTCGTATATATTCAATTTTTTATATTGCGATAATTCTTGTTATTGATTTGTTGCCCTGCCCCACTCCAATGAATCCTGATGTTGCACTATCTGTAGGGTGTGCCAATAAACAACGTTCAGTTATCAGGCTAACTATCAATCCTGCTTTGAGATTAAGGCCCAAGACAACATATTACAGATCACATCATATAGCACATCTCAGTTTTATTCAACATACAATCTCTTACCATCAAGTGGGAGAAAGGGGAGAAGGAAGATATGGATTAAACTTCTCCCCCTCTCAGTCAACCTCTTGATTCATCCAAACCACCCAGACACTGACTGACACTGTGAGTTTATGTGTTGCACGGAGAGTTGAAGGGCACTCAGCTCTGGTTGATTGTATGGATCACACTCAGGGGATTAATCTAGAAAAACAATATGTAGCATTGGACAAATCTCAGTGTCAGGTATGTTCTAAAGTGGCACCAGGGAGTCAAGTGACGACGTAACAGACATCACACGTGACCTGAACAGCTGTAAAATGATGTGTCTGGAGATTGTTATGGAATTGAAACATGCCCCCAAGAAAAACAACATTTGAATCTGTCTGTGGACTTCCTGTTAGGACAGGAAGCACTTTTATACCACAGACCAACCAAATCTTGGACATTCATTTTTTTTATCTGTTATACCAGAGGGTCGGCAATCGGCTCATCAGTCATTTTTCTATTTTTTGATTGTGGTCTGTTCTGTGTAAATGGAGGCATATGGCCATATGCAGATATCTGTGGTGTGTGTGTGCATGCACGGTGTGTGCAGATGCAAATATTCTCCGTAGATCTCAGACTGTGATTGAACCCTGCACAGAAAACAAGTCATTTTTATATAATCTTGCGTTTGCTGTTTGTTTGCGTGTGTGTGAGTGTGTGTGTGAGGGAGAGAAAGGTATATGTACATATGACTCATGAGAAAGGTGTATGTACAGTAATAAACTACCAATAAACAAGGCTATGAGCATCCTCCTCTGTCAACTCAGTGTGATTTTTAATCGACTCCACCAAGGTTATGTTTTCATGTCTGTTTGTTGTTCTGCAACACAGGGTATTTTTCAACATTATTCATTTTCACGCAGTAATTCTCTGATCTGATTTCAAAGAAAGTGAAGAACAACAGTCATACGTCTGATACCTCTTACTTTTTAATAGAAGACTTGTCTTCACATAGACTTGGTGTTTTCATTATGTTGTGATTAGTTGATTTTATTTGAATCATGCTCTTCACTTGGAGAACAGTTTGAGCAGGGTGTCCAATCCTATCATGCTTGTAATGTTGCCAAGCATGCTAGACCACTCAGACTTCAGGTCATCGATGGCACTGGTCATGTCAATGGTCTCGCTTCCTAGAGAGAGAGAATCATCTGGACACAAACCTGCAACGTCGAGAGGATCGTGAATTAATTTACAAAAAAAATGTATCCGGGTAACTTTCACAGGTACACAAGTTTATCATACCACGGTCGATCCAATGCTTCGGATTCATATGCATAGTGAAAAACGTGTGGGATCTAATATAAATCTAACTTCACTTGGGAATTCAATGGACAGTTGATGTGTTTATGTAACAGCATTTTACTGCTGGTTGTGCTGTATCAAGTTTGTTAATGGTCACACAACAGTTCAAATACTGCAGCTGCGGCACAAATGAAGCCACCATTCAAATGTTGTTTAGACGATTAAAGGTTCTGGTACATTCTGGATTCACAAGCACTGTAAAAACCCTTAACATTATAAAAATAAATATAAATAGGCAATAAAAAACTGCATTAGACACCTGCAGTGAATATCTGATATGAATGTACCTTTCTCTGGGTCCAGGAAAGCAGGTGATGGTAAATTCAGACACTCTACCTGCTTGAGAAACTCCTGCTTCTCAGCAACAGACACTCCCCTTCTCCTGCCTGTGGGACAGAGCAGGTGTCAAGCAGACGAACTAGTGAGTGTGTGCACAGTCATTCAAGGAAATCCAAAGATTACACATTTAGCTGATCCCTAAATTGACTAAAAAAATCCTGCTTCCTTTGGAATTCAGTTTGTGATTAATCTGACTCCCAGTCAAGAAATAGGACAACATGATATTCTTACAAACGTGGGAGAGCTGATTTGTTTACATCCTCTACCATATTGAGGAAAACTTCAAATTTATCAATGCAAAAATACTCCATTAGAAAAGTAAAGCGCAGTGAAATCCCACTTTAGTAAAAAATATTATCAGGAAAAAGTGCCAATCTCCCATCGGTCTGTGTGTCTTTATTCTTACTCAGGAGCTGCAGGCTGCTGAATGCGCTTCCAAGGGTGAATCTTGAGAATAAAACAAGGCAGTCAGAACAGCCAGTGTTCAGCAGGGTGACAACAGCAGGGTAAGGATGCTCTATGGACACACAAATAAATAAACACACAAATCAACAGAGAAGGCTGTTGCAATACTAGGCACAAAGTTCATATCTGTTTGCGCAGTGCTGGCTCCATCAATACTACTCACCCATATACAGAGTGCTGTTTTGCAAGGTCAGCTTAGTTCTTAGAGAGTAGCATCGGTCAATGCTACAAATAAAAAAAAGAAACAAAAAAAGGTGAAATTGTGCAACCAACTTTTTTAAATTTGACCAAAAAACAGAACTGCACACTCTAGGCAAGACGTTGACCTGGATAAGATGTGACAGCAGTAGTTTTGATTCACTCATGAGATTTAAGCTTTATGTTACGTTGATTGAACTTGAACTAGATCGATGGCATCACTCTCGTTGGCAGACGTCATTTTGCTCCAGGCGCTTCCCGCAAGCAGATCGGTCAGCAACCTGGCCCCTGGAATGGTTACGCTTTCTGCTGCATATATCCATTTCCCCAGCAGCTGAAAGAGACAGTCCCAACCTCAGTTATGTAAAATGACAGATATGGTCACAATTGTACAATATCGCACGAAATGAGAATGTAAGAGACTCGGGGCAAGTCAGATAAGAGAGTGTGTCTTACCTGGTCTCTTCCCGGGATCACAAGAGGTTGGATTAGAGTCTCACAGCTCGTCACGGGAGCCGACTGTCCCACAGACAGAAGACTGAGCGCAGCCACGGCAACATAAACGACCTCCATCATCATGGCTCCTGATTCAGTGTGTCTGTGGATCTCACTGGTCCCCGTTTGAAGCTGACTGCGTCTTCTTCAGGACAAAACTGTTGCATCAGAGGCTCATTCCAAATGAAATATTGACATCTGTTTACACTTGTGTTGCAATGTGGTTGAAGGTCAGTGGGGGAGTAAGAGTACGAACAACGTAACTGATGGTGAATATTATACGTGATACAGGAGGGTGTGGATTTTAATTTCTTCACATAAAGTTCAAGGTAGTTTTTCTTATCACACTTTAACTTGTGAGTTCATGTTCAAAATATGATCATAACAATATTCATAAATAATGCATTATTTATATTCTGTAAAATGTACCTGAATCTGCAAGAAACTGAAGCCGTCAATTTCATGTAATGCAGTAAAAATTATGTTATTTAATGTATTTAGAGAAAGTTGAATGTATATTGGTTTTTAGTTTCACAACTAATATGAAGACACCCTTACATGAGATGGAAATCCAATCACAAGTAGCTGGCTTTAGATTCAACTGAAGAAGTTTTCAGAACAAAACCCTCCAGAAGATGGTGGAGACCAAAAAAGAGCTAATAGGAGAGTAGCTATTGGACTTTAAATACGCAATATGTCACCTCGGCTGCTCGGGGTCCCTCAATCAAAACAATAACAGGACACAAGTAAAAGAAGTATCATAGGTTTGGTTATTTTTAATGAAGAATTGTTACATATAATATCTCTAAATGGCAAAAACACATCTCCTTATATGCAAAAAAAATGATGATGTTGTGACATAGAAGCTATAACTTAGTCTATTTCTTTCTTTCCTGTATATTTACCTGTTTATAATATAACAGTATGTGTAATTGAGTGACAGGGACTGTATATATATTGTACACGTTGATTGGAGTACATCATTTTAACTGTATGGAAATGTACTTGTGACATTTGGATATATTCAAACATGAAATATTTGTATCCATTTATTGTCAATCAGTAAAAATGTATGTTTACTCATTCAAAATGACTCATGACACAACTCGACGTTAATTATAAATCAGTTCACAAACATATCAAAAAAACTGTCCAGAAGTCTCGCAACTCGATGTCCCATCTTGGCTTCAAACACGGTGTTGAGGGCGCTGAGTCCCTCTGAAGGCAGGATGTTGTCCGGACAGATTTCTGTGCATGTGCACATTAAAAACAATAATAAGTCACAAAGCAAACATCTCTGAATCATATTATAAAGGCCCAGCAGACAGAAACAAAAATATCACTATAAAAATCTCACCGTAGTTGGGGTTTATCATTATGGGCGACTGCATGCGGAGACATTCTGCCTGTCTCATGAGCATCTCCTGAGTGACGGCAGAGACACTCTTTCTCCTGCCTGAAAAATAAAGACGTTTTATTATTTGTATGTCTTACAAAAGCCGTTCATCCTTTCCCAAAAATTAATAGCTGCCTGGTGTAGAGTGATTTCATCAGAAAACTATTGTGTACAAAAAGAGTTAATTCTGAGTTTTAGAGCCGAGTATTTCTTACTGAAAAGCAGAAGACTGGTAAACGTGTCTGTGCCAGAGATAACTTCTTCATAGACGACCAGACAGTCGGAGCAGTCAGTCGGCAGATAGACTTCCTTCAGGTGGAAAGGTTGCTCTGTAAAAACACGCACACTTCAGGAGCTTGAATATCTTTTAATGCAGGTGAAAGAATCTTACCCACATGACGGCTGTTCATCACTAACCTATTAACATTGTGCTGTTCTCAAAGGTCGCGTTGTAGGTTAAGCTCGAACAATCACTGTATCTGTGAGGAAGAAAATAAAAGCGGCATCAAAAGTTAATACCACAAGAGAGTCGACTGTATTCTGATGCACTTTATGGAACTTTCCCTGCCAGCCCTCGAGTAACTAGTCAAGAAAATGTCTTAGTGAGACCGTGTTAGAATTCAGCAGGGAAATGTCCGGAGGATTCACAGGGAAACAGAGGTCACGCTGATGGCGTTTCTAACGTACGCGAAACTGCAAGAACACAAATCTCCTAGGATGCCAACAAAGATCTCAAGTTGGAGAGACAACGAGATTCAAGAACTCTGTGTGATAAGGGCCAACGCTGGTGTCGATGTGATGTCACAAAAACAAGTTGTCTCCACAAAGGATTTGATGCATTGTGTCCTGCATGCTTTACCCAACTGCCCCCCCCCCCCCCCCCCTCCTCTGTATTATCTGGTTATTTCCCTGTTGTTGTGGACACATCTGAGCTCTTGATATATGAGAGGCAATGTCTGGAAAATGTCCAGAAAATTGGGTCCAGAGATTTTCCAATTCATGGCTGAAAATGTCTTTACATACATGCAAACATCTGTCGACAAACATGCTAAATACTGGACGGAAGCTGAGGCTCTGCAAACTGGCAACGATGACACATGTTTATATGCACACAATTAAAAGCTGGCAGACTGGCCCAAGCCAATTGATTTAGTGTGAACTTTTGCAATGATAAAATATAAAGTTAGAACAAATATATTTCCTCCTTGTTTATTGCGGTCCACTCAATGTAAATTCCCATGGTGTGCTTACTGGACGGAGGTGCTTATAACAGTGCTGTGGTGTCAGTGTGGGAGGGGGTTTACATTCTCTGAGTCTGGAGGATGTTCAGGATGTTGCTCTGGGAAGTGGCAGTGACGTCCAACCAGACACTGGTCATCAGATGGCCCAGCGAGCGGCTTCCTGGGAGGTCAGTGCTCCCCCCGATGTACAGCCACCTACCAAGCATCTGGAACACACGGACAGAGCACGGGATATTTGTCAGTGTTTCTCAACCTCTTTTCTTTATCTTATTTGTTGAAATCCCCTTAATGTTCTTATAGCCATATGTATACATGTGGTTGCTATGCTAGTTTTTTCAGGATTACCAACCCTATCTTTAAAGAGGTTGCAGATGGCAAACAATAAACCAATCCTCCTGTAATCTTTCCAAGTGCGTAGAAGAAACTATAGGGTGGCATTCAGGTAACATCAAATCCTGCTGGCTGCCATGGAAACATGGTGTTGCAGCATGGAAGAGGATCCACTCGGTGATATGAAGGATCACGTTCATTCTAAGTTTCATGTTTGTTTATTTACTCTTTAGGAGATAATTATCAATATTACATTTTATTTATGGACTGAAATGAAAAATATAAGCTGCAAAGTTGAGCACATACCTGTTCATTGCTGATGGTGATTGGTTGAACCAGACGGTCGCAGCCGCTCTCCGGGTCCGAGCGACCCACTGAGAGGAGGCTCAGCAACACAACAACACACTTCATCATCTGGATGGCTCTACTCTCTTTTCTCCTCAGGATTTTCTTCTGTGGCTCCTGTGCGTTGAGGCCCTTTTTATTTTTGTCGTCTCCAGGTAAATGTCTTCATCCACGGCCTCTCACTCTCTTCTGTGTGAGCTCATGTAACCAGAGCAAACAGCACCGGGGGGGGTGGAGAGGGAAGGGAGACTTTGACCCTCTGTGAGGAATTTTGATCCAACCACATACAACAAGGAGGTTTTGTTGATGCTTTACACTGTATGTATGTTAATGGCCTCTATTAAATTGCCCATAATCCTCTCTGATCGGGGGATGAGACTAATGAACACACGCAATCAGTTTAAGAAAGGTTTAAACCAATTCTCTTGGTTTCATTTAATTAATATATTTTTACATTGTGCAATTTCCATGGAAAACAACCCTGTGTTACATTAGATGTGAAGATGTGAGCATTAGTGTGTTAATGTGTGCAACCATACATAAAGCAAACTCATTTACCTAATTTATATGCATTACTTATAGTTCCCCAAAAAATAGGGTTAAATTTAAGTGTCACGATGTGGAAAAAAGTAAAGGTAAGTATCTAAGTATATAAATACAAAATTTTCAACAGTAACTTTATAAATAATGTTTTAAATGATGTTAAGGAAAAGTATAAAAATAGGGAGACGATGTAAGACAAAACAAATAAAACACAGTCACACCGTGTGACAAAAAATCAATCTTTGAGATTGATTTATCTCCATCTTGTTTAGATGACACTCACCTATATTTGAAGTTGATTTGATGAAAGCCCTGAGACAAGTTTGTCAAAGTAAAAAATGGCAGGCTTCCAGTTGCGTTTTTCATAATGCCCCTTGAGACTTTTTTGTTTGTCTGGTCATGATACACCAGGGCTACGATTTTTGTGAAGATTGGTCAAAGGGAAACCTAGGAGCTGCGTTCCAGGGGGCACTGTTGAGACATTTTGCCATGCCCATTTCAAATTGCTCCAGAATACGTTCATTTTCACCACTTTCAAATTTTCTGCAAAGTTTGGTAAAAAATTGAGCATGTTAAAGGTCCTCAAAAAGCCACTTAATTTTGGTTACAGTAAGAAGAATCCGTACAATTATAATAGGGCCTCCCAATTTCTCCTGTTCGGTGCTTGAGCCCTGATTACATAATGAATTGATAAGACAGTAAAAAATTATATAGATCACTGAGACAGTCAATAAACTACTGTTTTCAAGCTGCCTGGTTAAACTCAATAGCCTAAGTGCTGTTGAAAAAACATGTGAAAAAGCCAGAAGCACCTGAAGCCGGCATCGCTTTGTCAAACTATGACTGCCTCACAGTTGATGCATTAACATGAAGGGAGCATTTTAATCTTGCAACAGGTGCTATTTGTGGCTACTTTATGCTTTAAACTGGAATGCAGTTAAATCGATAACGATCCATCACATTTTATAAGATGATCCCCTGATAGAAAGGACATAAAAAGTTGAAACACACTAAGTAAAACCTCAAATTAAATAGAATTACTTCATAGGTTGCAGCCACGGAAAAGACGACCTTTCTGTTGCAATATTTTCAAAACAAATATTATTTTGCAGTGAACTTGAGCTTTGTCCTCTCCCGCTGATAACTCTGCTCTGCATGCGTTGATCCTCAGATACGTAAATGTGACCATTTGAAAACACACTGAAAACACACAAACGTTACCTAAACATGTGCACGTGTACAGGACAAAGATGCCATGTGACGTATCACAGAATTTAACTTTAGACACAATTTCAACGGCTCACTCACCGATTATATTAAGGTGATATTTAAGTTAAAAATTGTAATCATGCATGACGTCCTGGGTTGTTGTGGAGGATCTTTTCAAGACATAGCAATAATAATCTTTAGCTATGAGTGAAAACTTGTATGATGTTTTTCCTAAATAAGGTGCAGAGTTTATGATGGTCAATCTTTATTTTTTTTATTTTCACTTAGCTGTTGGAGTTTATTAGAACCTGCAGATACAAAATTTTGATAATGGGCAATATTTCAATTCTTAAAAACATGTATAAGATGTTTAACATTTTATTACTTTTCGTATCATCTATTTATTTTCAGCTTTTTGTTGATATTTTTGTATTTTCTGCCTGTTCAGCACTTCGGTGGAACTATGGTTGTGTTCAACATGCTACATTATAAACATTGACTCGACTTCTGCACTGGAAAGGTCCATCGTCCAAGAGACATAGCAAAAATATAAAGTCATATTTGAGTAGGGGATGATATTAAGATATTTCTTCAATGCATAGTAATTACACTACATTTACTTAATGCCTGTAAACGATTAATATTAATCATTACTGGGAAACTGAAGAATTATTGGAGTATTTATTCAAAAAAAGCCACAAAAAGCCAATTTATCAAAAATGTTTTTACTTGAACTTAGACTGACAGCTCTAACGGTGTCTTTATACAAGAACGAAAGGACAACAAACAAACCAAATGACAGGAAAAGAGAAAATTCCTCTGATCGTCCTGACTACACAGTGCAATCTGTGAGCAGGACAGTTGTTACAGCGCGGTGGGAGAAAAGATCTGGGAGAGAAACGTGGTGTTTGAAGATTGATGTCAGCTAAAGAAGGAGAGATGGATGAAAAGAGGACAAACATCCCTCCTTCATTACCTCCCCGAGGCTCATCAATTCTCTGTTTGAAGTGATGGTGAGGATGAACGGCAGCGGGGGAGGATGGAGACTGATGGAGAGGGGAGTGACAGGACACACTGATCACTCTGCAACTTTCTGGTTTTGTTGGTCGGCCCTCATCTTCTCGTTTTTTCCTTCTCTCTCTCTCATCTTGTTGGGGAAAGGATGGACAGAGGGAGACAGAGTAAAGACGTGTAGAGGCATCACTACTCCATGGCCTCCTGGTTCTCTTGGTCTGCGCTGATCTCCTCGCCCGGCTCTTTGCCCTCCTTGCTTCTCTTGCTCTTCTTGTGTTTGTGCCTCCGGTGGCTGTCGCCCTCCTCGCTGTCGTGCCTCCTCCTGCTGCTGCTGCTAACAGAAGGGGAAGGATTAGAGGGTGAGAGGAGCAGGGGAGGAGGGAGGGCAAGAAGATCAATGGGTGAGGAGAAAATAAAAGGTGAAGTGAAATGGAGAAGGGACACAAGGGAGAGGAGAATAACAGAGACAGTGTGGTGCCAGTAGCAAAAGGAACAGGTGTTTGGTAGGACACAAAGGTTGGGTCAAAGTGGAAAGAGACAAAACAAAGACAGAAAACATTTTGGTGTACGTTTCCAGAAATATAAAGTTTGTCGAGCATCTTTTCATTGAGTTATTATTTAGGGTAGTGGTTTAACAAATGATCATTTGAATATATGTGTGTTAATTAACCTGCGAGAGGACTTGTGGCGTCCCTCCTCTTTCTCTCGGTGCCGCCTCTCTCTGTGTCTTTCCTCCTTCTCTCGACTCGTCCGTTCACGATGGCGCTCTACGTAACCACCACGCTCCTGGTACTCGCGGTAACGATAACGCTCCTCGTCGCTGTGGAATTTTGAAGAACAAGAGATTTCCCTTTTAATGCATTGTTATTGCAAGTGTAGCAAAGAATCACATTCACATGGTGGACACAGATATTTTATCTTCCTGTGTGAGTGCAGCTGCTATCATGCATGAACCAAGCAGGAGATTGTCTTGGTCAGATGCTTTCACAACAAAAGGAACATTTAAAAGAAAAATTGGGGCAAGAGGTGGAGCCAAACGCGCGTGTTGAATGCTTCCTCTGGGGCTGGCAGGAAAAGTTCCAGAAAATGTCCAGATCAACTGACTCTGACATTAGCGTTACATATGGGATATAATATAAACTTCATAGGGTGAAACTTATTGGAATCATATTTATGCCGTGTAACATGAGGTCAGGGATTCCTATGGCATTAAAAAGCCAGTTGGCAGCACGTTGAGGGAATTAATGCAACTAATAGTAGAAAATGATTTTCAAAAATAAAGCTGTTAAAGAATTATCTAATGTAACTACATCATGTCAAGAAAGAAACTTTAGTCACTAAATAAGACCTGGATCAGTGGCGTAGTTATGTGATGAGTCAGATCACATCCATCCTCAAAAAATCCTCTAACTAATTCTTTGAAACATTGAGCATCACCTTGTTTATCATACTTGGTGTCTTTGTAAACTCACACTCCAACATAGAGAGTATATCCAGTAAGTCCTGGTGCATGTCTGTCTCACCTAGTGTAGCTCATAGCTGAAGGACTGTGCTCCCGTTCTCTTTCCCGTTCATGTGTCCTCTCCCTGGGCCTCTCTCTGTCCTTCTCTCTCTTTTCTTCTCGGCGGGGATAATAATCCCAGGGTTTCGAGTTGTCCATCATTGGGGGCCATGGAGGAGGCACACCTCCAGTCATAGGTGGAGGGTAAGCACCTGAGGAAAGGGAAGGGACATGGTTGTTACTGCACATGCTTGTTTAATCTTTAAAAACAATAAATCCAATTACAATGTGAACATGTCCCAGGCCAAGAGTTGATTACAATAAACAAAGCTTCTGTATAATATTCAAGGAACTAAAGTGAAAGGTAACATTGTGCACTCCCCTGATAACATTTTTACAGTCCCTACATGTATTAAAAGTCCTAAAATAAACACTGTAAGCAGATAAGAAAAAAAATTTGTATAGGAACGATTCTGTCCCAAGCTTCTTGATAGCTATAATAGGTCTCAACTGTATGTGAATAACAAGATATACAGACGTTTTGTAAATATTTTCCAAAAATATATCCACAGATCAAGTTGTGGCATTTGTTGTGTAGCTGGGGTTAGAAAATCTCATTATGCAGCAAAGCTTTTCACCTTGAGGGAACGGATAAGGAGGAACAGGGCGTCCATCATAACCTCCAGGGTGGCCACTGTAGAAACAGAGAAAAGACTACATGTTGCTGTCGTACATGACAGTGTGTGTTTCTGTTTACACAATAAGTCTAGCTTTGGAAGGTTTATTTTTCCATATGCAATTAAGTAAAGAAGCTAAACAGGACTTTTACCTCTTGGGTCAGACCTGTGTGCTTTTTAAGTCAATAGGACACTCTTAAAAATAATATTTCGCGATGGAAAACATTGTTTATATATAAATGTGGTTGTACAATATTCAATCCAAGTCAGAAATTGATGATAACATTCTAAAATCCCCTTATCTTCACTAGTAATTTCATGTAGTTATGTTGAGCTATAGTTTTCTTGTGGGAAGATTTGTTACCTGTCCATATTGGGGATGATTGCAGGTGGGGGCCCACTAGGTGGAGGAGGAAAACCAGGGGGCGGGACAGTAATGGGTAACCCTGCGAGGGCGAAACAGGGGAAGGAGATACAAATTGAATAGTCAGTTTTCAACACATAAAACTGAAACTGAACTGAAAAAAACAGAGAGAGGAGCTGAGAAAGGTGAACCTACTGGGTGGGGGGATGAGTGGGGGTGCAGTGCTGACATTTGGTGGCGGAGGGAGAAATGGAGGTGGGGGTATGTTCGGAGGAAGAGGTCCTGGAGGGAAGAAGGTGGGAATCTTAGCTGGAGTGGGCTCAGCATCCGACGTGGAGTGTTCAGAGATCACCTGCACACAGACAGAGAGGTCGGGATGAGAACACACACAGTCTGAACTATTTCATTTCACTGTAACTCAATAAGAGTAGTAAATATTTCACCAGAGCAAAAGAAACAAAAAACACACAGAAAAGATAAAAAAAAAAATGTTGAATTCAAACTGAACTAGGAAATCTGAATTTCCTGGTTGGAAACTACATCTACAATGCCCCATGAAGTTAGAAATCCAACTGTGGAAATCAGGGGAATTGAACCAAACCTGATTCCAGGTTCGCTGCTTTGTACATCAACACAAGTGAATGCTGCACTAATATACTGTTTTTTGTGTGTGTAATTAAAGGCCCAGTGGTATGAAAAACACACCATCGCTTCAGCTTACCGTGATATTGTTGCCCTCCAGGTTGTGTCTGCGTCGTCCTTCCACCCGGCTGATGGTGGCCGTCTGTCCACCAATCACATCTATGACACCGCTCTTCCTGGTAATGGAGAAAAACAACAAACGAAGGCACTGATCACAATCAAATACAAATGACAATCACATTGACACACTGTCTGTTACCAATCACACAGTAACCAACATTATTTCTATATATAAATGAAATATCTAACATGACAATTACAGCTACTAATGATACTGGACTCTTGAGGCTGCTACTGAACAGCAATATTGTCTGATTTGTTCTTTTTTTTTTAATAGTACCCAATATAAATACTTGCATTTAACAATGTACAAATTAACATCCCAGGGCTCCCTGTGTAATGGTGAAACGATTTGTAACTGATCTCCAACCTAGTTTAACATTTTCTTACTAATGTACACATCAGCCACTGAACCCAAAAACAGGGGGAAAAGAAAACATCTGTTTGAGCCTTGGAAAAACACCGGGCCCTGCTGTTTCTAACATCTGCACATTTTTCCCATCAGGGCAATTTCCCCTTGTAGGGACTAAGCACTGCCAACTTACGTATAATAGGACATGTCCGGAACAGGTGGGCCAGTCCACTGAGGGGGAGAGATCCTATCAATTTGAAACAAAAGGCAGGGGGTTAAGGAGATGACAGAAACATTGGCCTTAACACAAAGAAACACACAGCCCATTGGATGGTGACCTATTTTCACCACGGGGAATCTGGTAATCCTGGAGGTGTCCAGGTGTAATTCTGTGAGAGAAAATTGAATTAGAAAAATAAACAGTCATCTTTTTGCAGTTTGGTTTCCCTCTAAAATAATCAACTCATACTGACACAGACCAGCCATGACTAAAACTCTGTCCTTTCTTCTTAAGTTAACTATATGGAGTGCTAATCTTCATCCAGCCCTCCACTGCTTAGACATATCCCTGGTGGATCAGCTTTACTCTACAATTCTAGTGAAATCTGGATGTGTGCATTGTATTCCCAGATATTTTTTACAAGTGTAGAAGAAAGCGGAAGACTTACCTGGTGACCTGACTGATCGTATTCTTATACATGTTGATGGGAGACGTGAAGTCTGGCTTCGAGGTATGAACAGGCAAACTGGATATGTCTTTGTCGTTGCCTGTCCTGCCTTGCTGAACCTAAGAATGAGATAAGTTTATCATAATAGATATGTTGATTATAAGAATAATTACTTTATTTGAGTAGCACTTCGCACTGAAAACTGCTGTACAAATAAAGTTATTAACAAACAAACATATACAATATGAAATTCACAAATTGTAAAGAAAAAAATAATAAGTCACATACATCATTATTATTATTTAACGTACTATTATGTGGATCGTTGATTAAGAACTAGAACACAAAAATGGGAAATACTAATAATCTTTAGTTTTATAACCCTAAAACTACTTTTATAAGTTGAGAGAAGTAGAGTTAAGTGAATTAAAAAAAATAATGAAGACCTACCAAAACTTATTTAAGCCCTAGTAAGTAGAGTTTTAACATATTTAAGACTTTAAGGCCAAAAATTCAGTTTAGACTTTAGACAATTTTAGACTTAAGGACCCTGCAGCCACCCTGAATATATAGTCAAACAACATTGTTGTGAAGTTGCCACTTTGCAATAATGTTCTGTAGAAGCACAGGATAGACATGGGAAATGAAGATTAACTTTTACATGTTCAGGGCTCATTTGTTCAAAGGTTGCATTCATGAGGATGTACTCTGCTGATATTTCAACAACCTAATACGATTGAGAGACTTCGAAAGAAAACAGAAATCTGGTGAAATGTACGGAGTGTTAGGAGAAAAGGGACGATGTGAGAATCAGATTTTCTTACTGTGATCTTGCTCGTCCCTGAACTGACTGTAGAGACCTCCAGACCCATACGCAGCCTCTTCTGTTTTTCACAGTACGCCTTCCACGTGTCTTCATTGAAGCCATAGTTAAAGTAGTCGGACAGATCCGCTCCTACATACACACAGAAAAAAGAATCCTGTGATATATTATACACGCTAGATATTCGATTTCTTCATCAGTATCAACTTAATTACAGTAAACGGATATGGCTGATATGATGATATTACTATATTACTGTTTCTATTTGTTTTTGCCTTGAAGAATTGAGTGACAAGCAGAATCACAGACCTGGCTTTCTCCAGGGTTTCTCTTCAAATGACTCCATGTCCGCCTCCACCACTGCAACCCCATTGATGCTTCCAGGAGCATCAAGATCCACTCCCTTCATCTTTGAATTCACTAAAATCAAACAACACAATATGTTACTGGACATGAACATCACATACAGCATATTCTCTGTGTAAAGTATTAACTCATACCTTGTCCATAAGGCCGGGAGCCTGTTGTCTTTATGTTGAGATTTACAGGAGTAGCTCCATAAGTTCTAGGATGGACAAACAGTATCTTGTTCAAAGCTCACTCAGAATAAAATGTTCATACCAAAACTTTAACATCATTTGTCTTTTGAATGGTCAAGAAAAGTTATCTAGGGAGGCTATCACGTAAATGTATTACCAAAGTAAAGGTCATAATGATGTAGAATAAGGTGACTTTTCCTGAGATTCCGTGTGAAAACTATATGAAAGACCTTATTTCTTTTGTTTTTAGCATATTGAGTTAGACTATAAATCAGTAGCTGCAGTAAAATTCCATCTGACTAGTAGCTCATTCAAACTAACCAGTAATTGGACCTATAATCTACAATCTTAAATTAATCTTAAATGAAACCTACGTGTATTGTGGTGCTCCGGTTTTAATGTCTCCGATGGTGACTCGGACGTCATCGTCGTCATCATCGCTGTCACTATCACTGTCCACGTCTTCAGCTGCTGCTTCACCTGTGGCCTGGGAAACCCAAAGGTGGGAGGTAAGTATGGGTGTGATTACAAATAAAAAAAGGGAGGAAGACCAATTTGCAACTTGTGCAGTAAGAGTGCGTGAAAGCGACCTACCTCAGAGGCCACTCCATTTCCTGTTGCATGTTCAGCAGCATCCTCTATGGAAGCATCAGCAGGTGCACTGTGGACACAATGAAGTAATAGATATCAAGTTCCTTCAAGCTGCAAACAGCAGACATCCTCAGGCAACAGCAAGTACATATCATTATACACAAGTGTTTAAGAAGCATTCAGTCACTGGTAGTGATATGCTGCACACCAATATCTGCATGTTAGGTTGTAGCTCCTATATTTCCCCCCCTGCTCTGTATCAGGTCCAGTAGTTTCCACTTTTAGCAAGCAAAGTTATTTCTCATTAAATGACTCAATAAAATCTACAGCTTGACATCCGAACTGAATCTGAAGTAAAAAAAAAAGACTTCTGGTCCTTGCTTACATCTGTAACATCCGTAAACTGAGCAAAGCATGCCTCCAATATCATTGAGTTAGTTGAGAGATACAAATAAGGCAAATTTTTCATTATTCAGTAAAATCCATTTAAACTATTTGTTTTTTTGGTGTGCTTTTCTGGCAGCTTTGCGGATCGCTATATTGATAAATCAATCATATATTAGTTGAAATTAAAAAGTGTCAAAACTGCACTTTTACATAAACTGTTTCACGTAAAGGTAAAATACATGATAGGAAAAAAACGAGTTTAAACAATTATAAATGTATTTGTATAGCACTTTTCATACAGATTAGTGCAATTCAAAGTTCTTCGCATCTGATTAATGAGCAAAGAATAAAGACAAAACCATTAAAAACACTGAGAATGAAATACTATAAAGTATCATGAAAACTATAAAGTATCATGGAAATGGAAACGGGTCAAACTGAAGGGTTCCGTTCAGTCTGTCTTTGATTGTGTGTTCTGAGGAGTGTGTTGTATTCCCTGACAGTTGTCACTAGTTGAAGTGAACATGTGTTTTGAGTGTGGACGGGAATCACCTGACTGCTGCGTTCAGCTTGGCCTCTTCATCCTCGTCTCTGCTCTCAGACTCATCTGAAACAGAACGAAGTGAATCATTGCATCTTTGTATCTCACCTTTATTCCCGGGGTTCAACACTCAAACGTGACACAAACACCCATAAGTCCTAAAGCTCCAAAGCGGCTAGGTGCTAGCTGCTAGCTTAGCTTCCAGGCTAACTCCGGCTGAAGCCTTTCACGCTAAAGGGAGACGGCGGATACTGAGAGCAGGTGATATCCTGGTTCACGTCCCCGTCAGACAGGAGGTTTCAGGGAAGTTGGGTGTTTTACCTCCATACAGCCATTCCTCCTCCTCGTCTCCGGCGCTGGCATCAGTGGTGGTTGTTTTGTCCGCCTCCTCCGCAGACATGTTCGGCTAACACACGGAGCCGTGGACCGGCTGCAGCTGCGAACAGATGGGTGACTAACAAAGCTCCGGGATGTTTATACACACGCGCAATTCTTCTCTTCGGCGCGGAAAAGCGACTAGAAACCAAAAAGAATGCGAGTCAGCGTGGGACCGGAAGAGATTGTTGTTTGTCCCGCTAGGGTCAACGTGTGGCTGTGGCGAACACAGCGCCCCCCGGAGGACAGCCAGCGCACATATCTAGTCGTTCAGGTTCGGATCACAGTGTATTTATTAATGTGCAGTTTATTTACAGTGTATGGTTTGGAAATGCAGTCGCTGTGATCACTGAAAATTCCCCTTTTATTAAAATATGTGATTTTGCTTTTATTTGTTTTGTGTGTTTGGCAAAGTAAGAGATGGACAAATGGTGAGATGAAGGAGATGAAGGCCCCTGCACCCGGGACATAAACAGAGGCTTGGAAACAACGGATATAAAATGATGGATGGATTCAACCAATTGGCTGTTTAGTTTATTTAATGCTGTGTTGATATATTGTTGGTCTTATAGTGTATAAGTACTATTTATCTTAATAAAAACATAAAAGAAAATTTGAGAAGTGCAATATCAAAAAAACAGATCCCAAGCATGCCAAGAAATTACACTCCACCCATTACTGGTCTGGTGGTCCGTCCATCCATTAGCTATTCCGCTTACAATGTATAATGATAGTAATACACTGTAAGGTGCATTAGTGTAGGGTTCATTACAATCTATGGATCTCCACTCGGAGATGGCACATCCATAGATTGAAAAGATTTCTATAGTTTTGTCTTCCTGTCAACTTGAACCAATCAAATCCTGAGGATTTTAACAGGTGTCTTTCGAAAGTATCCTCAAACAACCATTCACTCTCACATTCAAATCTTTGGCCAGTCTTCAATCAACCTAGCCCCCGTGGACTGTGCCCGGAGAACCCATACCCATGTAGGAACCTGGAACCCTCTTTATGTGAGGCAGTAGACGCGGACCACTGCACTACGGTGCAATTCTCTACATGATAAAAGTCTAAAATGGTGGAGTAAATAGGTGCATTTGTTCAACTACTGTACTCATATACAGTTACATTTGTAAATATCACTTTCACCATGCAGATATAAGGCATTTGATAAACTGATGGATACATTTATCTAAAATAATACAGAAGTCATTATATTTGGTGTTAATAATCTAAACCCAGCAAGTAAAACACACACACAAATGTAGTGGAATATGATGTGCAATAAATCCCCCCTGAGATGTGTAGGAGTAGAAGTATAAATCAAGTACAAGTACCCCAAAAATTGTACTTAAGCCCAGTACTTGAGAAGATGTGTGGTTACTGTCCACGACTGTGCATCCTTATATAATAAATTAGACAGTAGCTGCAGACTCATCATCATTGAAGTGAGTCCTTGTGATTGCTGTTGTGGTTGTGTTTGCAGAAGAAGTTTCCAGTGAAAGCAAAGAGGATTATTAATGCATTTATGGCCATTGACCAGTTAAGTGGAGCCACTTTAGCTTTGTCTGTAATAGACGAGGAAACTTGTGGATTCTCTCCATTTCCCACCTCCTAAGCTGTAATCGCATATTAACTGTGCTTCTACACAGGTGTATCTGATGCTGAGATTAAGTATGTATGTGCTGACAAAGTGTGTGTGTGTGTGTGTGGGGGGGGGGGTCTACTGTATCCTATCATACGTGTGAGGTTTAGTGTGGATATCGATATGTTCAAAGATGCTAATGGTCTCTCAGATAAACTGATCTTGCTAATTGCATCTATTTCATTCCCTCTGTCTGCCATCCACCACATCACTCCTCCCATCTCTGTTACCCCATTCTGTCTTTTGGTCACACTAATCACATTCCCTCACCTTTTTGCTCCACGTGATGCTTTTTCCCCCTCCATTTCTCTATTATATCCCTGCAATATCTCTTCCCTCTCTACTCGAGAGAGGCTTTATTGGCATGTCCATAACAGCAAACAGTATTGCTATAGCATGTTATAGAAGTTATACAATTAGAGGAACAAACAACAGACTATATAACACAAAGGTTCAGATTGCAGTACCATTGTCTTGAAAAATCAATTATCTCCAAATGTATCGATTTTTTCAAATGAACTGAATGATTCAAATTCATACTCTACATATTAAAATACATAAACGATTATATATTGGTGAATTATCTGAAAAATGTGACTCCTGTCATTTCCTCAAAGCTGCACACAGGACAGCCTTGCTCATAATAAAAATATACTTTTTAAAGATACATTGTTTGCAAAAATAACACATGTCACACACAACACTATGTATATTCACTGTTTTTGGGAACATTTTCTTGAAAGTAAATGAAGAGAATATTAAACATTTGCATATCATCAAATAGTTGATATGAAGATAAAGACGAGGATTATACATGAACAGGGATAAATAAAGATCTAAAGGAGTCAGATATGAAAGCTCAGTACAGCTACATGGTTGTTCCTCTCGTTTCCCCTCAGGCTGTTTCCTGCTCTGACATATTTTGCTTCTTCTCTTTCCATGACTCTTCCTCCTCTTCCACCCTCCTCTTTGCAATCCTTACTTCCCATGTTTTTTTTCCGCTTCTCACTCCTCCCCTCTTCACCCTCCGTATTATCTCTTGTTGGCACCCTCCCTCTGTACCTGCATCCATCCTTCTCTCCTTACGTTGGATTAAGACGGTTTACAGCCTAGTCGATGCTAATCAGGTTTATCCAGACAGAGCGCGATCATTGGGCTATCAGTAATTACACATGCTGATATTAGCTTACTCAGATAGCTACTGTATGTGCCTTGGCACATTGTCAATCCACATCATCTCTTTGGATCAAACATATGTTTATCTCAACCGTGTGATGCCATACTTGACGGCTTAACTGTAATTGATTGTTTTTGCAAGACAAAGATCCGTCTGTTGCGGAGAGAAACATGTTCATAATTCAGATGTTTGGGCTAATTGTTACAAATGTGTTTAGAGAAAGTAAAATGTCTGGCTCAATTTACATGACAGGTTATTATTTAAGACACTACCCACTTTAGCACCTCCAGATTGTTATCACAGATTGAAATTTGTTTTTTTATTGATTTTATTTATTCAGAATATATTCCCCCCAGCAGGACAATGAAGTACTAAACTGAACTGAGAGACTGCATTGAAATAAATGGCCCGAGAGTTTGCAAAAGAACTTGACTAAAAAAAACGTAAACAGCTACAAAGGAAGTCCACCAGAGTCTAAAGCTCACGAATGAACAAATTCTATCTCATTTATTTAATCTGAACAAAAACCAAAGAGTAAAAATAGACGTGGTTTATGGGGTGTTATTCGCCTTACTACTTCTTGGCTCTGAACAGTTGCTAGGCAACCAGAAGAGACTCCAGGAAGTTACTGTCTGGCCAAGAAAACAGTTCACCCCCCCAAAAAGAGTAACGTGTCCTGTTTGCACTCTTTCAACAGAAAACAAAACCAAACAGACACGAGAGAGGTATCAGTCTTTTCTTATTCTACATGTGAAGGCAGAATAGCGTGGTTCCCAAAACTATTCCTTTAAGGCTGCAACTAAGGAAAATGGCTTGAGCTGCAACACTGGACTACATCCAGTCAAAGTAAATTACATCAAAGTGAATCTGATTCCTTACTTTGCTCCCCCCTGGAGAAGTGTGTTGTTTTTCTGACCGAGCTCTTAGTCCAGTCTGTTCAGTGGCTCATAATTGATATGTGAAACACCACAACTGAACCCAGGAACGACACTTAACAACCACACCGAGTGGGTCAAAGAAAGAATCCTGACTACAATGACTGGGTTAAAGGAGAGGAATGATAAATGGGAGAGATAAATGGACGCAGATATCAGGTTTATAATAAACCCAGTCAGCAGACTGAGAGATGAGTGTTGGATTGCATCAGGAAAAAAAGGTCATGCTGAGCATCGCAAGCAGAAAGGATGAGGTCTTCTTTCAGATGAATTGTGTGTGTTCCTGTACTTATACCTTTGTGAGGACCATTTTAAGTATAGACCCTACAGAGTGAGGACATTTTTGGAAAGTGAGGACCCTTTGGCCGGTCCTCAATTTTCAATGGACTGTTTGAGGGTTAAGATTTGGTTTTAGGGTTAGGGTTAGAATAAGGTTTAGGGTCAGGGTTAGATATTTAGTTATGATGGTTAAGGTTTGGGTAGGGGCTAGAGAATGTCAATGTTCTCACTAAGCTAGAAGTACAAATGTGTGTGTGTGTGTGTGTGTGTGTGTGTGTGTGTGTGTGTGTGTTAGTGTGTGTTTGGTGTGTTTGGTTTGGCGCCAACAGGCAGTGAAGGTGTATGTATTTTAAGGCCTGGGAGCGTAAATACAGCTTCATTTATTAGGTGACTGAATAAGGATGTGTGTGTGCGTCACTGTAAATGCATAAAAGAGGACAGAGAGAGAGGGAAGAGAGGGAGGGAAGAGAGGGAGGGAAGAGAAGGAGGAAGAGAGAGAGGGAAGAAGAGTGAGAGAGGTATGTTTTTCCTTACGTAATCAGATCTAAGTGGCTATTTTTCAAGAATAAAACCTCTGTTGCCCTTTGTGAGACCGCTGTCCTCATCTGTCTAAAAGCACTGAGTGAGTCATGGTGTGGGTCCACACAGACACACACACACACACACACACACACTCACACAGTCATAGTGAGTCAGCTCAGATCTGCTGCTATAGACACTCACCTCAATAATGAATAATGTAATAGCCAAAGAAACTCCTCAGATGACATGTAAAACCCAGTGGAGGGTGGACATATGGACGATCCTGACGGACGCACAAACACACGCGGTGACATCTTCACAGAGCATATGGGCAGCTGGACCCTGCGCTGGTGGACAGGTGTGGGTGAGAACTTTGACACCCTGAGATGCAGGTCTCCTTTGTCTGAACGCTGAATATTTAACCGCCAGGTGAAGGTGAAGAGTTTATCTGATCTGGCAGTGCAGTTTGTTATTCTGGGAATTACTCTTACTCGTTCTCTGGCAGAGAACTAATGGGAAGGTCGGAAAATGGCCTGTGTGTGAATACGGCCTATTAATTTAATGTTAATTTGACTAACACCCAGATGAGTACAGAACACTGTGTTACTTATATGATCCTTATATGATCTTTTACATCAGGCATGTGACCAAAATACAAAGTTGACCCACAAGACCTTTTCTGTGGGGCAAATATGTAAAACCCCTCAGAGCATCGCTGATGGCCTAAACATCCTTCCTCAAGCTCGTGCTTGGCCTCTACTGCCCCCTCTTTCACTATGTTAACAATATGTTATCCTCATGCACTCCACAAAGGGTCCATATTGAGGCTACTCATACTTAAAGTCTATTTTCAGCAACAAAAAACACGGATATGTCTATTTGGACTGTAGCCCCACTTATCTTTGTTAAAAAACTAGGACAAAGTTGATCAGCAGAACGAATGAGTTTCCCCCTACAGTTATCTGTCGAGGAGGGAACCATCACTATTCCCATGTTTCCAGAAAATCGGGCTGGATAAACAAATTAATTTGGTACAAAAGAAATCAATAAATGTGATGTTCTGCCTCTGTTCGAGTTTGTTTAGCCTCGTCCTTCTATCATGTGCTGAGGAAGGCTGTAGGGCAATGCAGTGAGGTCGAGATTAATCATGTGTCCACGGGAAAAAAACACACACACACACAATGACCCCAGTGTACTCTTCATTTTTTTTTACATTTTCAACTCGACTAACAGAAGACACACACATAGAGCAAGAGATGAGACGCACACACAACAATCACAAAACCATAACCATGCAAATACCCACATTTGCAGCATTGACACAAGACAAAGCAAATGAAATGGCCTCTTAGGCGCCATTATCCAACAGGAGGCTACGCAAAGAGTCAACTTCTGTTTCTTTGTAGAATCTAGAAAGTTGTTTTTGATTTAATTACAGTTTTCAAAGATCTGTAGTATCAGTTAGTGCAACTCATATCAAAATAACATTTTTTGTTGGTAGACCGTCTAACAGGATGAAGTGCATAAACAGCAATTGAATTAACAGCAAAGTTTGTTATTTTAAAAATACCTCATTAAAACGTAGGGCTTTTGATGCACCATAATACATTTGGTTTGTTGATGAAGAGCTTTACAACTTTTTTTCATTTTCGGGGAGGGGGGGGGGGGGGGGGGACTGTAGCAAATCTACTTTTTTAAATGTTCAATGTTTATTAAGAACCATACATGTTGTAATTTTGGTAAAGGATAGTTTCACACTTTTTAAAAGTCTGTCTAAACACAATGGTCCGATGCCCATGTCCAAATCTTCTGCCCATACTGATCGGTAAAAAATAAAGTAGAATTGCACTCAGTAAAGACCATTCCACCACCTAGGCCTATCAGTCATTAAATCAAGATGCATGGAAGTTCACCCACTCATAGATATCAGCTCCCTAACTCTGCCTGAATTTCTCCATCAGGATGTAAAAGAAAGTGAACATATATTTCCCGGATCAAACTGTTCTTACGAATGTGCCAAAATTGAATGGGGTGTTTCTCGGCCAATGTCACACACTCGAGCCGAGTTTCATGGAAATCTGCTCAGTAGCTTTGTGTTGAGCTGCTGACAATCAAACCAACCGGCCAACAAACAAACCTCTTTGTTAATTAAACCAGTTGACTAACTTTCCCTGAAGCATTTATCTGAAGCTAAATCAGAGCCCTGTGGGAAGAGATGTTTTAAACACTCAGGAGTGATTACAGCGAGCAAAACCTGTTTCTATTTACATACCGACATTTGACTATAGTTTTATGACAGTATTAACTTGATGTGATTTTAAAACCATGAACCTTCAATCTCCAGTGCGGTCGTTGTGGTTATCAAATCCTGCATGCTTGGAAACAGGCTTGGGGCTGCGCACGGCACACCACCACACTGTGAGTGTTTAATTGACTCCTATAGGATGTAAACATGGGCAAAGTGAGACCACTGAGACGATGCTGATTAGAGAGTTGGATCGGAAACATGAGACCATGAAGTGCATCGCAAAGTGAAGGAGCCTCTGCATCAGGGAAACTCCTGCCAAGTGCGAGCTGCTATCATCATCACCATCATCACCATCATCATCATCACAACAGCCGCAGCAGCAACAGCCCAGGGGATGCGACAAGAGTTCTGTTGACTGCTTTATCATTGTGTGTGAGCTGTAGCATATTTACATTGATCTCAAAGCAGATGAAAACATCAAATCGTGTCCTATTTGTTTGTTGTTGCTCATATTGGATCAGCTCTTCACACCTCCTTTCTATTTGGTTGTGCGTAATTACTGCGTAAAAGGCGTTGAAGGTGGCTTGGAGCGAGAGAGCCGTGCGTGCTTTGTGTTTTTTCTTTTCTTTTCCTGGTAATATCCGAGTCATCACCTTGGCCAGTCTCCAGCCAATGCGGGGCAGCAAGGAGTGGCAGCAGCAGGGATCCGTGCAGGCAGGGCCATGAGGGGGAGAGGAGGCGCTGCTGCTGTGTCTTTAAGCTCCAGTGAAATCCAGCAGGGAGGTGCGGAGGGGGGGGGGGGGGGTGTCTGGAGACGCGCTCAGCCTGATCATTGTGTCAGTGCGCGCTTTACGCAGGCGGGACTTGGGACTCGTGTTATTACAGTGGACGGGATCTGGCGTGTCTTCCGTTTGTTTCCTTTTCTTTATTTTGAGAGCACATAGGATGGTGGTTGTTCCAGTTGAGGCGCTTGGAAGAGAGTGAACGGCTCCACAAACCACCCGATCATGAGGTGCCACTGGGTTGTTTTTGCCTCGCATCTTCTTTGGCTGCCACTAGAAGGTAAGAAAACCGCTCCAAAATTACAGAAATCAATGTGATGATGCCAACATGTTGATTTCGTCGCTCATGGTATGTCTGCCTTCAAATTAGTGACATTATTTTATCTCTTTATCTCACAAATAATTATATTTTACTGCCGTTATGACAGGGACATGGAAGTATGACATGCCTCTAGTAGAGAGTTTGTGAATAAATTATTCTTTATGCGCTCATCACCTGTTATGATGAGGCAATTTTGTCTTTTCCACCACATTTGTCTCTGGAGTCTGTCTTTAAACCAGGGAACAGAAATCACTATATCATGTTTTATCACTGGCACTGTTTGAAGTCCATTAATTCAACTATTTCACTTTACTGCCCATAAATACAGTGTTCTTCGTTTAATGTGGTTGAGGTTTACGTTTCCATGGTTTAACGGCGCAATCTGCCAGCTCAAGTTTACTGATCATATCAGGAGCCATTTGCATAACAACTGTCTGGAGGTGCTGGAGGAGGAGATGCCTCCAGGTCGCCTCAGCAGGCAGGCAGGCAACAGGTGTGTTTGTATGTGTGTGTGTGTGCATTAATGCATTATTAATGCCACCAAAATAAAAGAGGAAAAGGTTGTGTGGCCTGAGCTCGGCAGCCGGGAAAAGAAGACAGAACGAAAGATGAGCCACATCTTTAAACACAAACACACACACACCCTGCAGCAGCCTGACATCTACCAGCTTTGGCAACTGCCCTGATAACTATTTGTTTAGTCATGTAACAGCCTTTTTTTCCCCTACAAAGACAAATCCTGTTATTGCACTCAAAACAGGATTTCAGATTTCATCTTTATAACGTAGCAGCCTGTAAACCCACAGGTATTAGAATAGAGGGGGAGCCTATTTGTCTCCACATGCCTTTCGCCCTGCTGCTTTCCCAGCCCCTGCCAGGCCTGAAGGCACAACAGTCACATGAAAATCCCGATCTTGAAATGGGGCCTATCATGTGGAAAACTGCAACAAAAAAGAAAGAAAGGAAACCTTAGAGTGGGGGTTTGGCTTGTTGGGGTTGAACTGAGTTGAAAATCTTAGCTTAGTTTACTCATCTTAAGCAAATGGATCTAGGGGCCTTGAATACTGTGTGATTTCTCAGCGGATCGACAGTTCATAATTATTGATCATGCAATTGAGCTGTGGTGGTTAGGTAGCACCCTGTCTTAAGGGGCTCTGGGCAAATCAGACCATTCTATTTAAACGTCAAATTAGTCTCTTTTGTACATGCTGTAGAATTTATGGGATTAGTCAATTGAGTCGATCAAGCTTAAAATCAATTGATCAACAGCATGAAATCTTCAACTTCCAATCAATTCCGTCTGTTCATTTATCATTGAAGTCATTTTCAATAAAGAATATCAACCTCTGCTTTGTAACAGCCTCTCTGTTCTGAGGATTTGCTGGTTTTCCAAATGTCTCCTCCACCGACGGTCATAAAAAAAAGCAATTTCATTAAATCATCTTGAGCTTTTGTAATTTGCAATTAGCGTTTTTTTCATTATTTTCTGATATTTCTTCCACTACTCACCTTTTCAGTTTTTGCTCTTTCAAGTGATGAACCGTCAATAATCAATCTACATGAATCTGTTCATCTTTATCCAAACTTAACCATACATCAACCATACTGTTTTGCCCTGTGTTCCAGTGTGGTGCGAGCCAGTCATCTCCCCCAGGGGGCCTCACATAGTTGTTCCCAAGAGGGGGAAGCTGGAGCTGCGTTGCCACGACAACACCACCACGCCTGGCGCCCCACCCAGCCTGAGGTGGCAGTGGGAGAGGTCCCGCAGGCTGGAGGGCGAGGTGGAAGATGGCGGGGTAGCTTATGTCAAGGTGCCGTCGGTGCAGGGCTTCCACATGGGCCGCTATGTGTGTGTCAACAACAGCACCCAGGAACACAGCTCCATCTACGTCTATGTGAAAGGTCGGTGGTTGACGATGGAGGAAGAGGCCTGCGAGTGCTCGTTCAAACATCGTAATGTTCATCATTAATCCCCGGTCCCGTCTCTCTTTCTTTCGCCTCAGATACCCATAATGCCTTCCAGCGCACCATGGTGAACGTCATCCTGGTGCGTGCAGGCGAGGACTCTACCATCCCCTGTCTTGTGACCGACCCCGAGGTCACACTCCTGGCGTTGGACACCTGCGATGGACGACCTCTGCCCCTCGACATGAGTTTCCGCAGCAACCTCCAGCGAGGTGTCATCATCAGCAACGTGAGAAAGGAATATGAGGGCTGCTATGTTTGTGTGGGACAGCTGCATGGACTCAAAGTGACATCTGCCCAATACACTGTGGATGTACTACTCGGTAAGGAAGATATGATGGATTTTTTTTTGTTTTCATGTTGCTGAATTTCATACATGTTTAAGTGGGTTCTCCATGCGGCATAGCTGTACTGGATTTCTCAACTGCACGATGATTGAGCTAAAGTCAGTAGAAAGAAAAAGATAGATTGAAAGCTTTATGTGCAGAGAGAAACTATGCAAAGGAAGGGCGTCAGTCATCTTTGCAGAAAAGTTAGATAATGGGACGATACTGAAAGGTCAGGGTTAAGTCTCATGGTTGATTTTTAGCCTAAAAGTAGCTCATCGCTCCGGGTAGTTATTCAGTGAGAAGTAGAGTCAAAGCAGTTGCCTTTCCTGCTGTTTTTGGGACCTGATGCTCTTTTCAGACACGCAACGAATACCAGACATTTTCCTGAGCATTTCCAGAGGGGCTGTATGTGAGAAGGCAAGTGTCAGAGTCAGTTGCCACTGAACTTTTCAGCCAGCCCCCAAGTTAAATGTTCGGAGAATGTGTGAGTGAGCCCATACATGTGAGAATAGAGCCGGAGAATTCCCAGTAAGCACGAGGGCGTGTTGATGACGTTTCTTTCTCAGCATGGACACGAAACTGAAAAAAAAACAAAAGAGGTGGCATACACATCAGATATGACAACTTGGAAAACACATAGATCTGAACTGCACAGAAATTTTTCCGTTGAGGTTAAACGCGTCTGACCCGGACAATCTCCTGCTGCGTTCTTCATATGTGAAAGACAAACTCTACAAAATCCAGACACAATATTGCTCATGATCCTGCCATTGCTTGAAAAACATAAGCAGTTGGTGGGCTGTATGTGTGTGTGCGAGTGGAGGGGGTGGTTAATTATTAGAAATGGAACATTGTGTATAATCATCTGAGACTAAGAATAGTTGTGTTTGTGTTTTCCCTGCATTAGAATAAGCCATGTGAGTGGGTC
Source organism: Platichthys flesus (assembly GCF_949316205.1). Taxonomy (NCBI): domain Eukaryota; kingdom Metazoa; phylum Chordata; class Actinopteri; order Pleuronectiformes; family Pleuronectidae; genus Platichthys; species Platichthys flesus. Next base: position 15,192,795 of record NC_084949.1, read on the forward strand.
CCTAACCCCCGAGTCTGCCATGTCACACTGCCATGTTTCTACAGTAGCCCAGAGTGGACAAACCAAACATTGGCCCTTGAAAGATTTTTTTCTCCACACATGCTACGAGGGGTATTCACTCTGTAGTTTGCGAGCTCACGGCTAGATGCCACTACATCCTACACACTCCACCCTGAGCTTCATGCCAACATCGGCTAATTGGCAGTGAAAACAAATTAGAGCTGGAGCTGATTCAATTTCTGTTCAACTCAGTTTCCTGAAGGACTTTTTCTAAAAGTTCAATCCACTTTGTAAACAACAGTCAGCCTGTGGGTTAAGCAAGAAGCAGCGATGATCCAACCAAAGAGGAGAAGCTGCAGTGAAGTGTTCACAGTGGGACAGATCTCAAGGATTCGCACACAATGTTTACCGTAGGGGGTCGACTGCTATGTATCCTCAGGGGTTGTCAAGTTAGGGAGGAGGTAAAGAGATACAAAGTGACCGGTATATGAGTAGAATTTAAATCCTGGTGATAAGATTTACAGTAAATCAAACTTTAACGCAAATGGGCTACATGAAGTTTATGGGCACCCGCTGTGGTGTCCGGGTGTTTCTGTTGTTTGTGCCGTGGAAAGTGTTATTGTGAACTCGAAGCACGCCTTTTAAAAACTCTATCTCAAGATATAATGTTCTATGATCTCTACACAGTTTTTTTTCTTCATTACAGCAGCTTATCACAGGCTGTATATTTAAATTTTAATAGTTCTGCCCATGGACTCTTCCTTCTTCTATTCCACAGTTGTTTACACACCACTCAGATCTGCTGCTTACTTTAGCTTAGTGTTCAAATCCCTCTCCCCGATCTTTATGACAAATTCAGCATCTGGTTGAGGTAATGACAGAGAGGTGGCGACAGCTGCATTAGGGCCGGTGAAGCCAATATTTAAAATTGATTTCCTTTAAAAAGAAGATTTGATTCAAACGATTGTAAAAAAGCTGAAGAATAGTGGCTCCGATAATTGCAGAGGGCGACAATCAATGCCCACAGACCTCAGACATTCAGCTGAGAGTCGTAAGAAAGAGAAAATGAAGAGGTTTGAAGGAAAGAGAATCATGCGTCAATACGTTGCGATACTTGAGAGTTGGGGTTATTCATCCTCTGGGGCCCATGAATGTTTGACAATGTTTCCAGTTCCTTTATTAAGTAGATTTTTCAATCCAGAGCCATTTATCACCTCTAAAGCCACAGGCAGAACTATAAATCTAGATATGTCTTACAAAAAGGCGTTTTGGCTCAAGGCTTAATTTTTTTCTTATGAAGTTTATCAAAATGAAATGTAAACATAAAAGCAGTTCCGTTGGACGTCAGTGGAAGGTGATCATGTTGCTGTCTGTCCTCTGCACTGCATCAGCACTCTCAGTCTGGTCTGCGGTGAAAAGAGGACAGAGCAGAGACGAGAGACGGGGGGGGGGGGGGGGTGTCCTTCGAAATGATGGAGAGGGAGAGCGGGTAAAGAGACGTGAGGGAGGGAGGAGCGGAGGGATTAGAGTGGCCATACTGAACAAAGCTTTGTAACGGTGCATGAAGGCCGCGTTTGGGGTAAATAGACTTAGCGCAGCCTTTATCAAACACTGCTGTCGAAGTGACGTTAGCAGATTCAACATGGAACTTCTGTGTGTACAAGTGTTGGCATATGCAAGTACTGTACTTGTGTGTATAGTCATGTGCGTATACATCTGCAATAGTGTGTGTTTGTGCCCTAATTAAACATTCACTGCCCTTAAAGACACACATATAACATAAATTGGTTTATGTTTTTATTTTAGTATGAAGTCATCATATTTGTTTCAGCAGCATTTTGATTAAATATTTACACCCCTCTTTAATCCAAAGTGATGTACCATGATTAGAGGAATACTATACACCACAATAAAATAGTATTCGGTCTCATGAATAACTTTCTTCAAAAAGTGCAAAGGTCGTGACCCATGTGTCCACGTTATTTAATGTCCTGCAAATAAATACAGTAAGAGCAAGATGGTGGATGTTTTTTATGAGTGTGCTGGTTTGGATGAGGTCCCCCCACTGGACCAGTTATGACAAGGTCACTTTCCCATTTCTCGATCCAGTTCCGTTGGCGCCGCCGGTGATCACGCTGTCCCAGAAAGACAGGGTCATCTTGAGGAAGGGAGAGCAGTTTGCCCTGACCTGCAGCTCCAGCAACGTCAACCCAGAGTTCAACCTCAAGTGGGACTTCCCTTCATCAGCGGTGAGCTCGATGTAGGGATCGAGTGGTTGTCCTATGTGTCCATTACTGGGTGGCAGACTTTACCTTTTATACTTTAAAACAGCTTATACAGCTAATATGAAGGCTGCACTGAGATGTATTTGTTGGACTGTAGCCAGAGCCCATATCAAATCCACCTCTGCCTGCACCCTCAAAGGTCCACACCAGACCCGACCCTTTACCCGCATTTAACTCCACGTAAAATCCGGATCTGCCCTGAGTTAACATAAGTATGATCCATGACCTGACTCGTCACCTGGGATTAAAAGCTTGTGCTGCTTACACAGTAACTCACATAGACTGGGTTATGGCCTAGTTCTACCAGATGGTACCTGACCCAGTACAGACTCTGGCTTTAGCTATCACAGAGATGACTGAGGTTATTTTTGATAATATTTTCTAAGGCAAAAGCTTAATCAAATCAAATTTAAAATTAATTAATTTTTAGGCATGATGAGTTCAAAGCACTGGATCTGTGTGATATTACCTGTTGCACCTCTCACCTTTCTCCCTGATGTCCTGCAGCATCCTAATGAATCTCAGGCCTCGCACATCCTGTCCGGCTCCCGTGGTTATCAACGCGGCACGACGCTCTTCATCACAAGCGTCGACCAATCAGACTCAGGCACCTACCGCTGCTACGCCCACAATGAGAGAGGCTCCAGTGCTGTATCGCTGCAGCTGGACATCCGTGGTGAGTATAAGGAAAGTGCATTAACATTAAAGTTTGTCTAGTTTACATTCTCAGCCTTTTACCACATCAGAGTGGGTATATGTCAAACATGAACACATTCTATATATAGATGATATATCACTAAAGGAATGGATGGTTTACTGAATGGTCTTAATGGACCTAATGGAAAGATAGGGGGGCTACGGAGTCAATGGGCCAGGGCCTTACCATCCCTACGAATGAGACATCTACAAAAACAATTCAATCTACCACAAAGAGACACAAAACAACTATGAGATACTTAAAATGATGACAAATGACAACAAAACAATCCAACCTTTGAGTCTGGGTCCTTCTCCTGTCCAAAATCGGTTCTCTTGATATTACATTGAAAGTTGATAATACGTTTAAAGAGTGAAAAATTCAACTTTCAACTTGACATGACCTTTTCTTAAAATGTGGCTTTGACTAATTCAGGCTAAATGTTAATCTAAATTCTCATTCAGCTAATCAGATTGTTCGGCTGCGGTTTTAGAATTGTATTTTTAATCCTGGATGAATTTATCTTGGCTTCACACTTTAAATGAAGGAAAAAACAAGTTGACAGTCGAAAGGGAGATCCTGCATGAGTCAGCCTGTGTCGGGAACCCTCCCATCATGCACTGGCTTAGTACACTCCTTCACTGTGTGTCCCTCTGTTGTTTTTGGTGTAATTTGTCTTATGTCGTGCGCCACAATGTTTCAAGTGTGTCCACAATGGTAGATTAGGAATTTATTGTGTTTAGAAGTAGAAGTAAATCCTGGATCCGCCCCCCTGATCCACACTAAAATGTAATGGGTTTGTTTTTTGGCCCGTACCAAATCATGCCAACAACTTTCCTTAAAAGTAGTTATTGTTTAACCCTGCTAAATAACAGACAGTCTTCAGCACATTTTTGTTATTTACAGGCTTTTATTCATTTCTAACTTCTCTCCACATATTTTGTACAGTTGTTAATATATCATTTTGTTGCTCTGATTGTGCGGGAATGTAGGTTATCAGTAACTAAAAAGAAAATAGAGCATTGAGATAAGCAAGAATATTAAGTATCTCCTGCAAGAAAATGGAGATTTATGAATTTACTTATTGGAGTTATAAAATACACACGTCACCTTTTCCTTGATGCATATTTCTGTTCTCCAGATCAGGGGTTCATCACCATGAAAGGAAGTCCAGGTCCGGTCCAGGCGGATGTTAAAGAGGGGGAGAGCCTGACCCTCAGAGTAGAATTAGACGCCTACCCTTCGCCCCGCTCTCTGTCCTGGTCTTACAACGGCAAGCGGCTCCTCAACACCACGGAGCACGTCATCACCATCCACCACCGCAAATACAGGTAGAGGAGGTTTACAGAGGGATCCCCTGGAAATACCCCTGGAAATCAGATTATGAGATGTACCATTGTCTTATCAGATACATCAGCGAGCTGAGGCTGGTGAGGGTCCTCGGCTCAGAGGGCGGGATCTACAAGTTCTCAGCCAGTCACGAGGATGCAGCTGTCGATCATTCATTCCACGTATACGTCAGCAGTAAGTCACTCTCACACTAGAACCTTGTGTTGAATTGGAGCACAGTTTTTAAAAAGTTGTGAATGTGTGAAAACAGCTCACGTAATCCACTGATGGATTTGAAATACAGCTCATTTGCTCTTGAGCAGATATATCTTGCCTGCTACGCCCACTGAGGGGTAATAGAGCCATCCACGCCAAGCATAACTATATTCTAGGAGAGGCGGTGGTCTAGTGGCAGAAACTTGGACTATGGGCAGAGAAGGTCTCTGGTTCGTCTCTGGTTCGACTCCACGGAGAAAAAACAAAAAGACGAACGTGGATTGATCTGTCCAAAAATCCAAGAGTCTCCCTACCCTGTCTATTGCCCCTGAGCAAGGCACCTTACTCCCCCAACATCTGCTCCCCGAGCGCCGTACATGGTCGCTCACTGCTCTGTGTGTCCTGCACCAGATGGGTAAAAAGCAGAAGTTAAATTTCCCTACATTGCATGAGTGTGCCTTTGCATGTCTGTGCATGTGTTTGGGACAAATAAATGCATCTTAATCTTAATCTTAATTCCCATTTGTACAATAAATAAAACATGACAAAGTGTTCCTGACTGAAATATAAACATCTTACCAGTATCTACTGTATGGCATGTACTGTGTGTTATACACCTGTGTCTCTGTGCTAGGTAAGCCTGTTATCATCGCTCAGGAGGGGCCTGTTGATGGACAGGTGCGCTGCATAGCTGCAGGTTATCCAGTGCCGAAAATCAGCTGGTATTTCTGTGAGCTGCCCCACACCAGGTATACTAGAGGAAAAACATATTACAATGCTTTTATAAAAATTCTTTGTTTACGTGATCAAATTGTTTACATTAAAATAAGGTCGGAAAAGACGAAGACACACAGCTACTCTGATGAGCGTGGAGTAAACCTAATGATTTCTGTAATGCTTTGTTTTGTTGTTCTACCAGCTGGAGCCTGTCCTCATGTTTTTCCAATCACAGTGTTGTTTACAAATGATTAGCAATCCTGATGCGTCTCATTAGTCTCATTCGCAATCAGACAAACAAACCTAATTGTGTATTGTCTGTTGCGCTGCGGTCATTTGTGAATCTCGTCTGAGATAATTGATAGATCCATTGACGACATCACTTATATAGTCAAGGCAAACAACAAGGGACTTTCTTTTCTTTCACGAAACATTTAATTTCCCCCCCCAGATAATTATCCTATAACCACGAGAAAGAAAACAACATGGTTCTTCTTAGATCATTAACCCTTAATCTCAAGATAACAGATATCTGTGAATAATGCGATGATGGCTGCTATCGCCTTCTGTACATTGTAATACAGGTCTTTGGTTTTGATAATCTAAGATATTGTCTGATGCAAATTCAATATTGAGATAAAGAGAAACCATGGGGTCGTGTTAGAGTTAAATGAGGTGTGTCAGGTGCATTGTTGGCGCATGGCATTCTCGTCACAGTGGAAATTCATGTTGTGCTTTGGAAAAACAAAACCCTTTGTCGAAAAGTCAGTGGCACAGAACTAAATGCACTTATGCTGTGTTCTTTAGACCATGAACATAGACGGTTGAAATGCAGCCTCGAAATTAAAGATAGATTTATTTTTAGAGAACAGTATCCAGGGCCTCACTTGGTCAGATACGATAACGTAAGAATTTGGGAAATCAAATAATTTGGGTATTATTGGAAAACAGAAGGGACAAAAGTGAGAAAAAATAGGCAAAAAACTGCAGAAATACTCTAGAATTAGTGATGAATACAAGAAAAACGTTATTGGCCAGTGGTGTAAATATGCTTATACTGTGAAAAAATAAGGGCTGTGGTGTTAGGCCGTAGAAGAGGATTAAAAGGCAGAAACAGGGGATGAAGCTAAGGTAAACATCAGCAGACATGTCACTAACAGCCACTAACTTAACTGGGAGTAGGTATTAATTAGTGAGGTTGAGCGTACAAGGGATATTCTTCAAATTGTCCTATGTTCTGAAATGGGACAGAGTTTGGTTTAAAAAGCCACAGTGGTAATGACGTCTGATCTAGTTAGCGAGCCACATGGTTTTCATAGTACTGCCATACAAGCCAGTAGCCAGTCAGATTGACCTTGAGCATCAGCGTACCCTCAAATTCCGGCCTGTGTTGTTAATAACAAGGACAAAACAACTGACGTACCCTTACATCTGCTGGTGGCTTCTAACACATGCTAACATATACTGGTAGCATTCAAACTTTTACAAGCGATATTCATCATCTTGTCCTATATTTGAAAAAAATGAAAATTGTATCAAACAGTGACCTCTAGCATCTTTATAACCTTTCGACAGGTGCTCCCACCTGCCGAACGCCACCCAATCGGAGACGCCGGAGGTTGCCATGGTGACGGAGTCTGCGTTTGGCAGGAGCGAGGTCGAGAGCCGACTGAACGTCAGCAAGGAGCACGCACACTACCACACCCTGGAGTGTGTGGCAGGGGCGGAGGGGGAAGAGGCCTACACGCTGTTCTCCATCAGTGGTACGATACTGAATCTGTAACTCTCACACACTCACACACTCACACACAGTAGAGAACAGAGTAGAGGCTCTGCCGCCTGTGTGTAGATATTAATCTCATTTGTACCACGCCACAGAGACCGTTGCATCATCACACACATTGTAAACACACTCAAAGACACGCAGCCACGCAAACCCCCTGACCCTGTGTCTGCGGAGGCCAGGTGTGTGGTTACTGGGTGCAGATTGAATGAGATTAGTGTATGCTGACTATGCAGGCTGGGATTATATGATGTAGCCTTGCTAATCCTTGTCAGGCTAACAAACACCACTGCCGCAGCTGTCTGTCTTACAGCAGGGGGGGAATGGATGTGACCGTTTGTGTGTGTGTGTGTGTGTGTGCTTGTGTGTGTGTGTGTGTTTGTGTATGCGTTTGTGTTATGACCAGTAAACTGTCATTTATTCTTAAGGCGGGGTGTGATTTCTGGGTTGGTGTGTGTTTCCTCAGAACGCATCGTCCCCCATCAACTCTTCACTCCTCTTCTCACCGGCATGGTGGCGACCGGCATCCTACTCAGCCTCATTCTGCTGGTGCTCCTGTACAAGTACATGCAGGTAACAGAGGAAATAAATCACACACCCGCTGCACATATCACTAGCTTTATGAATTATTTCCATCTGGGTGAAACAGGGGTAAAAAATCTTATACAGCAAATACGTCTGTTGCCATTAATCCCATTCAAATCCATAACATTTTATAGACATCCATATTAAATCTCGAACAGTAGCATTCATATGCAGTTTGCGTCATAGGAAAATAAATGGCTGCAACAGCCTTTGGTCATTTGCTGATCACGGGCCTCCATGTTGTTTGTCGTATGATCAGACTAGTTCTTGTGCCACATGTGAAAACGATGTTTGTAAGATCGTCCTTTTTACTCAACATTAATGTGTCCTAATGAATCTCAAATGAATCACTCATCCATTTAGCAAGCAGACATGCAGTTAAAGGCCTTTTGGACATCATGATCACGCCTTGAACCATTAATGCCCCCCCCCCCATCCCAGAAGCATGCTGCTCCAATTACATTTAGATGAATCAGAGCCCTCGAGAACTAGTATAAGCATCCACATTGCGATCGTCAGGGGGAAGACTCATAGTGCAGTGAGTAATCTGAAAAATGGATAGAAGGGCGATGAGAAAAACCTAAGATGAGAGCTCCATGATCCCGCAGTCACGTGGAACTCACCAGAATACCACAAACCTGTGCTGAGGCCCAACAGTCCCCTTATGAAACCACATTTTAATTCACTTCACCAAGATGTTTATTTAGATCAGCACCAACCAACCAGTTCCCAAAAATCATACCTTACAAACCACACAAATCTCACAATGTTAAAGAAAGTGAAACAACTTTCCTGGATCCGCCCCCTGATCTGTGCAGCACCAATATTGAATGAGTTCTTCCCCTGAGCCTCATCACATCTTTCCACCAGTGGAAATCAATCCAGTCTTCTTTGCATAATCTTGCTTACAAACAAATGCTGACGTCCTTGGTGAAGGCAACAATCTCAAGAAACTGGTCTAAATAATTTTCTCTGCATAAATCCCTGCACCCCCCACCCCAACCCCCCCGCTCTCTCTTCTCTCCAAACCTCCACAGAAACCAAAGTTTCAAATCCAGTGGAAGGTCATCGAGAGCATCCACGGCAACAATTACATATACATTGACCCGACGCAGCTTCCGTACGACTCCAAATGGGAGTTTCCTCGACAGAAGTTGCGCTTTGGTATGACCGGTGGCTCAGCCATGAACAGTATGTTTACATGGTGAAAAGACACGTGTGCCGACGTCTCATTGTTGCTTGTGTTTGTGTCTGCTCCTGAAGGTAAAACCCTGGGCTCGGGGGCCTTTGGGAAGGTGGTGAGGGCCACAGCGTACGGACTCTGCTCTGCAGATACCGTCACAACTGTCGCTGTTAAGATGCTCAAACGTAAGTCTGTCCCTGTGTGTGCTGTACTACATAGTAGTGCATAGTGGGAAGAGTAACTTATGAGATTTGCCCAAGTACTGCACTTACTGAGAAATTTAACTTCCAGCTAAAAAAAAGCATTGATCTGCTGCCCTCTATGGGTGAAAGTTTCAGGCCTGATAAGCTCCTGCTGACACCCAGCGTCACTGATGGGTGTGGTCAGAAATGAGATTTGGGGCGCGGTCACACATAAACAAATGTAGCCATGGTGAAACTTCACCTCCTGTTCACCTCCATTATTCTGTGCAAGCGAAGCAGCAAATCTCACTATAAATAAAACTTCACCTTGACCTGCCACACTATTAAAATGGAGGACACACCCTGATGCATCGGAGTTAACAATCAGCTGATGTCATACACAGTAACGTGTCATAACCACGGTGTTTAATGGAATGTTTTTAAATTGCCGTGTCGGGTGTATAAATGTCGTGATGATCTCATCTCAGCCAACGCTCACTCCACGGAGAAGGAGGCGCTGATGTCAGAGCTGAAGGTCTTGAGTTACCTTGGAAACCACGTGAACATCGTCAACCTGCTGGGAGCCTGCACTGTCGGAGGTCAGTAAGGTCACTCACCACAGGAACTCACACCTGAGGGGGTTTTGGGGTCGGGTGTTTTTTGGGGTGTGGAGCCTGTTGATAATGTATCGGCACTCTGGCTCTACTATCTCACATGTCTTTATTAAAAATCAGATAGTGGACAGTGAGTATGGAGCAGCTGAGACATGAGGACGTGATGCACTTTGACTGGTCACAAATTTAGCCTCCAGTCAATCGATAGGATCCACCCGTCCAGCCCTTAGCATCGATTATAGAACAGCAGCTAGAGTGGAGGGCATGCAAACATGACACGAGTTGGTGGTTAGTGAGAAACGCTGAACACTTGAGAGGTTTTCCGTGAGGATGTTCTGAAGCGTTAAATACAAACTTAATTTTAAGATACTGACGCACATTTGTTCAACATGTTAAACACAGAGATCAGCCTGCGGACACACACGCTGTTGAATCCTGACATCACACACACGTGTCTTTTTCTTCTCTGGTCTAATGATTGCAGCTTTGTGTTTCTTTGTCATGGTTAAACGCTGTCATGTAGTTTTAAAATCACCGGTCGTGATTTCATTTCTTTCTTCTTCTTCATTTTTTATTTATTGCTGCCAGGCCCAATATTGGTGATCACGGAGTACTGTTGCTATGGCGACCTCCTCAACTTCCTGCGCAGAAAGCGAGAGTCCTTCCTCAATTCCCAAGTTGGTGATGGTTACTATCGCAACGTCTCAAACCGATCTGAGTCTACAAGGTGTGTGTGTGTGCGTGTGTGTATTCTTGATAGTAATTGCTATAACAACTGATGTCTATAAACGGCCCTTACACGTGTGTGGTTGTGTAGCAGCAAGGAGGCCAGTACAGGATACATGGCGATGCGTCCCTCTGAGAAAGAACGGCCCACTCACTCAGGTAGAAAAACCTTGGATTCTCTACTTCCTGTCATTTTTGAAACCCTGGTTTAATTTATTAAAGATGGCAATCGCAAACGTTTTTGTCCCAGATGACGTAGAGGAGCTGTCTCTGGATGCTGAAGATCTCCTCAGCTTCTCCTACCAGGTGGCTAAAGGGATGCAGTACATCACTTCCAAGAATGTAAGTGTTTTATAGACTCGTATTAATATTCATAGAGCCGTTACAGAAGATGCTGCTGCTGGTTTATAGAGCACATCGTTATGGTTCAGGGCCAAAACACTGTGGATTGTCCCCTCTAGTAATGTTCATACAGTCAGAACTAAACACTGTCGAGCTGCATTTATGATAAGCAGATTACGTAGATACCACTGCAAACAGATGGAAGCAGCTTCCTCACGATCTAAACTCTTTCTTTGTTGGTTTTAAATTAAAACCAGCTTGTCTTTTTCCCTGCCTTTGAATGTTTCCCCCCCACTGCACTTTACTTCTCTTATTAAATTAGCCTATTCATCTGTCCATGTCTAGACTATAATTATCGTGAAATGGTCAAACTTGAAGGCCAGACTATTCTTCTTTTATATATCATTTACATTCATTAACGTGGTAGGCACAATGTTTGAATGTGCTTTCAGTTTAATACTTCCACTCCTGTATATATAACAATTTAAATACAATGCTTAATTGATATGACTTTTTATTTTTATTTTTTTTTATAAAATAATTTTTTTAGGGACAGTGCATATAAATAACTCAATACAATATGCCAGAGTAAGTCAAGAGGCACGTTTTCTTCTGTGTTCCACATAAAGTTGTCATTGTAAAATCAAATCACAAAATGACATCTACTGTTTACACCCAGATAAAGAAAGTCCTGCAGCCGTATCTCCTGTGCCAGGCTAATTGATAATACACTTAACAGATAAATAGCACGTAATGATATAAGCTACTTAATTTAAATTAAACAAGTGCCAACTGGTACAAACACAGTTTTATTGAAGAGCGCTGAGTCTCAACAGCAGCAGCACTTTCTTTAAGCCATAAATAAAACTGAGATAATATCACAACAAACATATGTGTGTGTAATGATCTTAACATAAACTGTATTTTCTCTCACACAAACAGTTTTATAAGTCATTTTATTCTTAAATCAATTAAAAGAAAATAAACATACTGAAACACTTGAGCCAGTGCTTACAGTGCTCCTGTTAAAACTGCCTAGTGGTCTCTGCTTTACTTTGTCTTTTCATTGTCAGACATATTGTGTCAGTGCATTTTTGTATTTTGTGACGTGCTGCCAGTTTGGCTTTTGTGTTTGTAACAAGGTTTACTCGCCTGATTTGCATGCGTTTGCCGTGTGCCACTCACTCATTCACTGCGGAGACCGGTTACAATGTCAACTCTTGTGTGTGTGTGTATGTGTATGTGTGTGTGTGTGTGTGTGTGTGTGTGTAGTGTATTCACAGAGATCTGGCAGCCAGAAACATTCTGCTGACTCACGGCAGGGTGGCTAAGATCTGTGACTTTGGGTTGGCACGAGACATCACCACTGATGCCAGCTATGTGCTGCGGGGAAATGTAAGTCTCTCTGACCTACCTACCTTCTTTCCTACCTTCCTTCCTACTAAGTACCTACCTACCGATATATGTGTATACTTCAAACACACAAGGTAATTCACCTTCCAAAATAAAGCACTAGCCTTCCTTCCTTCCTTTTTCTAACATAATTCTCACAGTTCCAGAATAATTCACTTATCAAACTAATCCCATATAGTGACCTTGAGTCCAAATCCTCCCGAGGTCCCTTTCTGCAGATTTCTCAGCCTCAGCTCAGAGTCTCCATATGCAAATACACTCGCAGAGCAGGGACCTGCACTATTTGAAATGAAAATACGTTCTACATCGTCCATGTCCTCACGTCTCTTCCTCCTGCAGGCTCGTCTGCCGGTCAAATGGATGTCTCCTGAGAGCATCTTCGACTGTGTCTACACCTATGAGAGTGATGTGTGGTCCTATGGCATCCTGCTCTGGGAAATCTTCTCCCTGGGTAACATTTCCAGTCAAAGCGTTGCTGTTGCATCTGTCATTATTATAATCCATTTCAGAGCCATTATTATAATCCATTTCAGTGGACAGGGGGGTCGTACTAGATGCTCCGATGACGCTCCTCAGCAACATCACTTAGTGGAGTGAATAATACACTATTCTATTGATTCTTATGCATGCTGTAGTTCTAGATTTCCCATTGTAGCTCGAGGAATCTTCATAATTATAATCCATGACACAGTGTTTTAAGTCTGATCATATTGTGTGTTTCTGTTTCAGGTAATAGCCCGTACCCAGGGATGCAGGTGGGCTCAGAATTTTATAGGAGGATTCAAGACGGCCACAGGATGACTCGGCCTGAAATTGCTCCTGTTGAGTTGTAAGTGTTCCTATTTGAGGATTATAAACAAGCATGCGATCAATCATTCATTTCCATAGTGTTACCGAGTAGTTTTGTTTGACCTTCACACTCACACTGAAGAAGTAGAAGCCAGTGAAATCCTTTCTTCCACTTCTGCTCTTCACTTTAATGATTTATTAAACATCAAAATAGTCGCCAGTTCATTTTCTGGTAATCGACCAATTGAATCAATTACAAATTGATTCAGCTGTAACGATAACCGGTCTCTCTCATTATGACAATGAACACACCATGAAGACACTTTGAGGTAGTATATGAATAAATACAGTTTTTTAATTTATTCATTTATTTTTTAATTTATTCATTTTTATTGTGGTGACTATTCAAAATGTTCACCTGCTGTTTTACCTTCACCAAGGAGCTTATGTTTTCATATGCAAGTATTTGTTTGTTTGTTTTCATGATCATGCAAAGACTACTGAAATGGTTTCTATGCAATTCTTTGGAGGGGCGGGGCATGGCCGAGGAAGGACCCTTCAAATTGAAGTTAAAAAAATGATTGGATCCAGGATTTTAAGGTTAACATGGAGGGAGATAGGCTTTTAGCCTTGGCTGGGGTTAGTCTTATGTGACAAAGCATAAAAAGGTGTCACAAGCTACAAATAGAAAGGAGCAGGACGCCGACACAAAATGGTGGTAAACTAATTATTAAATGTATGAATGAATGAATTTGGGAAAAGATGTATAGTCACCAGCTTTAAATTTCTTTCTTTAGTATTTTATTCCCTTTGTCAAAAACTAACCCCAGTCGTTCCTCTGTAGGTATGACATGATGCTGTCTTGTTGGAACCACGATCCTCTGAAGAGGCCGTCCTTCAGGAAGCTGGTGGAGAGGACTGAACTACTACTGTCCGAAAACACCAAGAACGTAAGTATGTGAGAAAAGATAGAACTGCTCATGTTATTTCCTCTAAAATCAAAAGGTTATTGTTTATGCATATTGTCTTTATTACAGAATGACAAATTAGAACGTCCATAACCAACAAATATGTGTTTTTGTCTGTTTGTTTGTTTGTTTGTTTCCAGGTGTACCTGACGCTGAGTAATGCACCAGGTCATCCAGAGCAGCAGAGGGCGGCATCACGGAGGCTGAGCTCTGTCTGCAGCACCACAGCACCCACCCAGCCTTTACTGCAGAGCACGGCTGACGTCTTCCTGGACTACGTCTAACACACGCACACACGCACACACTAACACAAAGCTAAGAAATACACAAAATCCTCCTCCCTCATCATTTGGTCCTTTTACTGCACAAAGTACGTGAGCCAAACACACTGTAGGCTACTAACATGTTCACTCATACTAACGGCCTTCCTGCAAACACACACACACACACACACACACACACACACACACACACACACACACACACACACACACACACACACACACACACACACACACACACACACACACACACACACACACACACACACACACACACACACACACACTATGTATACAACGCTGCACTGAGCTCCAAGTATTGACCTCTATCTAATCTTCCCATAGGCGTATTGATCTCTGTGGTAGGTATTCCAGGTGCATGTCTATATCAAGCAGACTCGAGCACTGACCATCAGATACATCAGCAGCGGGAGACATTTTGGCTCACATTCAGCCTTTGATCACATCTTTAAATGCCTTGGGGACAACAGACAGCGGAGTTGTGGCTTTGAATACTGTGACTTGTATGAAACTACTTGGTGTTTTGCTGTATATGTATTTTAGGGATAGCTTTAGTTTGGTCTCTTTAGCGAAGCCACTGTGGCCACGTGATCGTGTGCTCTTTTTACTTGATTTATGTCGAACATGTATGCAATGTAAATACAATAGAGATGTGCCTTTAGATTTCTGTATTTGTTTTGAAACCCTGAATGACGCATTTGGTTATGACACAGTTGTTGTGGTGAGGGCAGCCAAAGCAGAGCTGATGTACACTGGTTTTGAGGTTCTTGCAGTTTTGATACAGTTGGTTGACTTGTGATAATAAAGTACCTGTGATGGTAGGATGACCGCGACGCGTTCGATTCCTTTGTCATTTTTTATGCTTTCGTGTTTTCTGTCCCACCCTCGGGCATACACTTGAAACATGGAGGACATGACTGCTTCCCAAAGAGGAAACCAAAGCATCTTGAGGTCATAAATTCCGCTTCCTCCATGTTAGTGGATGGGATCTCAACCAAACTAAAAAGTCAAATTTATAATCTGAATAATTTTAGGCACATAACAGACTCACCAAGTACCCCTCTCACCCGACTCCATCCATTGCTACTGTGCAGACTCTGGCTCCAAATGTGCACACGGTCGCCTTCGTATCTGGGATGTTTTGGCTTAATTTCTGGATAGTGGGAGGAAGCGGAGACACAGCGTTCATCTTTATATACACCGTCTTGAGAATTCACGCTGTCTCAGGAACACCATGAGGGAGTCGGGTGAAATGTTCACTTGGATTCAAAGGTCAAAGTTGTGTTAATCAATATTCAACATAAACGGCCTATTTGATAAAAGGATGGCGGTTTATTTCTTGAAACTCAAGACTTAATCCAATGCGAACAATGGATACACTGGCCACTAATGAGCTAAAGGCTAATGTCACCGTTATAATAAAACTAATATGCTGATGTTAAAGAGAAAAGTAAGCCATTTTAGTTTGGTATGTTGATAAGCCTTTGCCTAACAGCACCAGACAAAGCACAGGTCTGGTGACCTGATTACACCCCTTTTTTGAGGACCTGGAAGGACGTCCGCTCCAAACTTCATGGAGAGTCATTAATCAAACAAAGAAAAGAAAATTTTATAACATCCCATCAAACGGTTGGTGGACAGATGTGGAAATCTGTGGAGCCACACCACCAGCTCGGCTTATAGACGCAAGCACAACAGAAAGGCAGCAGACGTGTATCAGGTATAATATTTGCAACTGTTTTTATTTTCAAAATGACCAAAGAGGGGAGGGGGGGGGGATTATAATAATAGCAAACATTTTGCTTCAAAATATTGATTACATTTGACTTTGGGGTAGATAAAGAATCACAGTTCAAGAGCAGAATGAGGGATATACATACAGTACAGGTGAGCATAGCACCGTTTTACACTGAATACTGGTGTACGTAGCTTTGTGTATGTGTACAGAATTATACTAGAACTAGAACTCTTTAGAACCAAATTTGTGTCGTGGAAAAAGTGACCTATGTGAAGGGGCGGGGTCTCGCTTCCTTGTCAGTGTCGTTCCATTTCCAATATCCTACACCTCAAACTCTTTCATTAATTTGTTTCATCCCAACCAGATGTTTTCAGAACATTATTCTTGAGAAAAGACAGAAACACAAAGTTGGTGTTGGTGAAACATTCAGGCGTTCCTTTACAATGCAAAGCTTGTAAATACGATTGTGGTTCAGTGTGGATTCTTGCCGTTAGAGATTTGTTTTTCCACACCCCTTGTTTTTCTTCATCACAAAACCTGTCATGGGTTCTCCATAAATCAAAAGTTACAACATCCATGAGTCTCTTTAACACACCTTTACATTCTTTGGGCTGGGTATCAGTGACACAAACTATAAAAGGTTTCAACATGACCCTTCAGAGTGATGCCTTCAACACAAACTAGTCTATAGAGAATCTATATATATATATATGCTATGTGATGAGTGGAAGACCTGGTTTGAATAGTACAACCCTCAGTTAGAAATCTATTTGTTGTGGAAAAACAGGAGGAGGATTTGACCCTGTACGTCACACATATATTTTTAAACGTTACTATTCTTAGGGCCACTGCTCTAGACTGGTCTGATGTGTAGTTATTGTGATAAGTTCTTGTCGAGCAGACCGTAACTGTAAAACAATAACGTTGCCCGTCTTAGCTCGACAGGTGACCAATGGTCTGCATTACCTTACATGCATCCTTTTCCAATCACAGAAACACACACACACACAATTCCATATGAAAATATACTGGGTTACAGTGACAATTAACATGCACACACGCACTCATTCTCTCCCACACACACACAAACACACACTCCCACACATACGCATACACATACACATTCACACACACACGGGTATTCAAGCTGAGCTGTCCCACACATGGGCTTTCAGAACACTGAACCCAACCGGAGAGGAAGTTTCTTGAATATTACAATTATTTCTTTATACTGCAACGCAAGAACTGATTGGCTATCTCCAGGGGAAACCATTGCTGACCCCCGAGTGATACAAGAAGAAGAATCAAGAAGAAGACACAATATATTCATACAAACACACTCACAGGCACACACGCAGATTTAACTACACTGGGAGACAAAACGACACATTCTAAATGCTCCATTACCGACCACTTCACTTCCTCCAATCCAAGGCTTTTCTGTTTGATATGGCTTTACGACTGTAGTGCAGGGGATAAGCCCACTTCCGTTTCATTCCAAACGGACCAGGGTTCATTCCTGCTTTTTTAACTGCTGTTTAAGAACTGAGACATGAGCGAACTGAACTGCATGAGGGTTTCTGAGGCCTAGGAAGAGAGACAGAGGATACAACACTGATAATACAGAAGACCGAGAGAGGTTAGCTGGAGCAACAAAGTCCGCTGGAAAAAAAAGAAAATGGTTCTTTTATATTTTTTCACTACTTTATCTTAACAATAAAAACTGTATATATATATATATATATATATATATTCTTCCACTCCACTCTTTGGAGAATTCAACCTGCACTTCTTCTTAATAACGAAACTATGATGGCTCTAGGAAATCTGGTTCGGATTAGATAACCACGCCCGTCACGGACACTTCTTCCTCTGGTCTTTGCAGCATCACTGTCTAATCCTTCCTGTTCTGGTTCCAGACTGAGGCAGAAGCAAAACTTTCCACATTCCTGAGAATACAAGTACCATCCAGCAACTTCAAAACCATTACTAAGTCATTTATTGTAAGACACGAGGGGCGACAGACACACACAACCACGCACATTCTCATGCACACACCCACACAAAGATTGTATTCCCAAAAAAACGCACATTATCTCACAGAATCACACCACAGATTACAAACAACTAGGTCTGGACAGTGATTTACTGTACACAGCCACATCAAGTGCTAAAGTTTCATGAGGTTGAGGATATACTGTTTGTTATGTATAGGGCTCTCTGTTAAAAAATAATCCCTACTATATACACACGCATTAAATCTATTAGGGGTAATATTTTGCTGAAAAATATATACGCCTTTTAATAGTCTGCTCGAGAAAAAAAACTAAAACCTAAATCGACTATGTTATTGGCACTTGGAATCACTAAACCCGTTATACGTACAGTGATCATTCCGCAAATAATTCAGTTCAACTGTAATCTTGTTTTCTTGCCAAATATAATGTGTGATTACAAAGTTTAAAAAGAGCCATATTGTCTCAGACACAGTTTAACAACTTTCACAAAAAACCCCAAGCCCGACCATTTTTTAAACAAACTGACAGAACTTTAAAGCCATAATCTGGACTTTTTTTGCTTTTGTTTTCTTAAGAGCCATGGGGGGGAAGAGCAGGGGTTCTTGAAGAGCACATCGTTGCTCCATATTTGACCAGAACAAAGTAAAAATTCAATTTTCAAAAGCGACTAATAAAAGCTTACACAGTTATTCTTTCCATGCAATCATATAAAATACTACATATCTGTTTCCTGTTAGGCTATACTGGATATTTACACGTTTTCTTTTTTTATCATACAGTAAATCTGTACACTTTGAAACACCTTTAAAAAGTCTGTCGTTACCGTGGTGATAGGGTATTCTCAGAATTTCTGTGGGGTTTCCACGGAGACTTGAGTTCCATCACCGCACCGCCCGAAGTGAGGGAACAGGGGATTGTTGCCATGGTGACAATCCTCAGTGAGTTCCTGGTGGACTCGTTCCTCTTTCCTATGATTCCGTTCTTTCGGTCGGAGGAAGGGAGGGTGACGGTTATAGGGGAAATGGAAGTTTGCAGCAGCCACACAACGAGAGCCAATGTGGGCAGCAGATCTCTCAGCAGTTTCACTTCCCCAGGTTTAAACTGTTTCCTCCAGACTTCACTGGGGTTGGCTGCTGACGCTGTCAGTTCTTTGCGACGATGGAGCTTTCTGTTGTTTCTGGGGCTGTGGTTTTAGCTGCTGCTGGTGCCTCTGGTGGTGAGATTGTTGCTGCTGTTGTTGCCTTTGCTGTTGCTGCTGCTGCTGTTGTTGTTGTTGTTGTTGTTGTTGCTGCTGTTGCTGTTGTTGTTGCTGCTGCTGTGTTTGCTGTTGGTGGGTCGCCTGGGTGAATGTGCCCTGTTGTTGCAGTGGGAAAGCTGCCTGCAGAATCAGCTGGGTGGACTGGTTACTATGAAGAAGACGAGTGCCCTGGCAGAACAGTGCAACAATATTAGAATATGAAACAAACAATGCTTTTCTTTCTTTCTAAACAATAAAGCCCTTTCTCCCTATGCAGAATACTTACATACATAAACAATTACAAATAAATACAATCAATTGCCTTATAAAAGTACATAAATTACATTATTCCTTGTATAGTGGAAACCGCTTTTAAAGATCACAGATATAGTGATTCACCATTAATATTGACAAAAAACATTGTTTACACTGTATAAAAAGACGATGAAGATGGTATTTGCTGCCCTCTACTGATACCTGTAGAAATTGCTGTTGCTGTCCCTGCTGGCCGCTCTGAGCCACCATAGCTGTTTGGTTCTGGCCATCAGGCTGACCTTGAGTCGGTTGGGCCGGTTGCAGAGTAAGGGTCTGGGTCTGGCCCGCCTGCTGAAGTGACAAAGAAGTTAACACAGAACAGGACATATAATCAAAAAAACAAGGAGGACAAATGAATTAAGTTTTGTTTGAAAAAAAGTCCATATTGTGCTTTTGGATTCCTTTGGATTGAGTTTCACTGACATCACACTAATACTATTGATTATGATGCCACTATCGATTCTCTAAGGACTCAACTTTTCAAGACATTTTTTACAAAAAATAGAAATATGTAAAAAAAACTATTTTAACAACATTGCACCTGTGGTCTGTTAATCATCAGTATTTCGTAGGTTTCAAAGATTTGTGAAAGCTGAAGTCTCTTCAAAGAGCACAACGCTTTCTTTCAAATGTCTTAATAGTTAAGGAAATAGATTTAATCCGTTTTTTAACAGCTTTCAGAGTATCCTCCAGTAGGTTTTCTTATTTAATATAATCAAGCAATTTCTTATTCTCAATCTCAAATACCACTATGATAATAATTTCAGGGAGGGGTGGGGGGGAATGTTTAGCACAAAGATCCAAGATCACAGCTCTATAGATTCTATATCAGCTGATGATTCAGTCGTCATCATGGGCCAGTGCATCATTCATGCTGGGCAACACATAAGTGTCATCCTCGTATTTACTTTTACAGCAATCGGACCAATTACTTTCCAGATCGGTCGTGTCCTAACCTCAATTCTGGGACTTAATTTGGAAATTGTAGTTTAAAGGTGAAAACAGTTTATCAAGTGCGCACATTATCCTGTCAAGTTTGTTATAGATCCTATTCTTAGCGTGAGAAGGGAATAGCACACAAAATGGGGTCAGAAAGATGCGTAGGTCACAGTTATAAGTGAGGCCCCGGATCTGTTTCTTCAGTTCCTCGGTGAGTCATGGCTTTGTTCTTACCGGTTGCCCACCAAAGGGGTTGTATGCGGTGACCACCTGTCCCATGAACATGGATGTGGGCACCATGACTGCTCCACAAGCCATTGGAGCCGTCACCAGCTTGGTCACCAGCTGCTGCGCTGCTGGGAACCTGGAGCGAGTAAGAAGAAAAAAAAACAATAACAAACAATGCATTTCAGCATCCACAAATGATACAGCATGTTAAATATTCTGGTTAACAGCTTAGTTGTTAAGGAGCAATTTGTCTCTGTATCAGCGGTGCTTCTCATCTTCACACCGTATCTGTCGGTCCTGTGTGAAGGTTGCCACGGTTGTGCCCTGTGGTGTGTTGTTCTGCGGCAGGCTGGTGCTGATCTGCAGCACGTTGGGCTGCCCTGGCTGGGAAATCATCATGGTGTTGTACAGTGGGGCAGATACAGAGCCCTGGGTCTGGGGCTGAGCCTGGGCAGTTTGCTGGGGCTGACGTTGTGGCTGCAGATGGGCAAAGTGGAGAAATTGGAAGGACATGACATGAATTTTTTATAAATATTTTGGGGGAATTACTGCAGTTTTCCCTGTTGGATTTCATATTAGTACAAGTCCAATCCAAACACAGTTTAAAAGCGGATTTGTTTATATAAATGAACAACCCTTATATTCAATCCCAATCCAGTCGACACGTTTACTCAATGCTGATTAAGGTAAATTTCAGGGTTTTATACCTGGTCCGCAATCACATTCCTATGCTCAACTCCTAGTAGGGATGTATTTCATACCAGAGAGTAATGATTGGTTTGCCAGAGCTGAAGAGGGGAGCAAATTGTAGTGATGGAGATGGAGTAAGCTAACTAGGAGCATGGTGAAGGTTTTCAGAGGAATATCTAGGAAATATGTGGACGACCACCGGTTTGGCATTTCCTCATTGGAGAGTCCTGTTTGTGTAATTATTTTCTCTGCCAGAAGGGGGAGACAAATGTTCTGCAATGCCAGTTTAAAATACATAACGCACAACACAAAACAAACAGTATACAGTGAGTACAAATTAATTGAGGTCAAAAATCCAGAACCATCATCACATTGTTTCAATCTACAGTAGCAAGGTCTATGCAATAGATAATGGGAAGGAAAAGGTTGTACTGCAGCCGTGCCAAGAAGACAAAGATGACCCATATCTGGCTTACTTTATAAATATTTTTGAAATAATAGAGCATACAGGGTAAGGTCAAACACGACTATGAATGCTTTACAAGACTTGGATGTCCCTGTGAGTGTCCTATGAGCCTCTCACATGATTAAACACAGAGCATCCCCTGTGGCACTTCCTTCTACAACTCTACAAAACAGTACTGTCTCTATATCTTCAGACAATCTCCATATAAATGTGACCAACACTACTGATCGAAGAGGACCTTGAATTTAGCAAATTTTAAGGAAAAAGTTACAAATATGGCCAATTTATCTGAGGACGACAGATGATCATATTGGAAATCCATCAAGCACAAGTTGCAAATCATGCAAAATACAGTCAGGACATTTTGTTCTGACCTGAAATGGCATAAAGAAATGAGTATCCCTATGTGTGCTCTGTGTGTGTGTGTTTTTGTGATTGAGTGAGTGAGTGAGTGAGTGAGTGAGTGAGTGAGTGAGTGAGTGAGTTGTGAGTGAGTGAGTGAGTGTGCGTGTGTGTGTCTGTCTGTCTGTCCCACCTGTGTGAGAGCGTTGGTCGGATGCTGTAAGCTCTGCTGGGGGGCAGGCGCCTGCTGCTGGATGGTGAGCTGCTGAGTTCCCGATTGGATGGGGTTAATCATTGTTTGCTGGACCTGATTGGTCAAAGTTGTTTGTTGGACCGTCCCCACCTGAGGGAGCTGCACGTTCATCGCTCCACCCTGCTGCTGCAGCAACATCTGTCGAGATCAAATGAAATATCCTCAGTGGTCCGTGTGTGTATACATAATGCATGATAGCAGTCCTGATCTAGGTCAGGTAAGCTCGGTACAATTCAACAGGAAAGAACTAAACAAGATACACTGACTGATCTTTTTTAAAAGAGACACAGAATGCCAGTTTTGTGCAAGTCAGTGATTACTTATAATTTTTAAAACAATCACGGGGAGAAACACAAATGTCGCTGCTGACCTTGTGATTGCTTTGAAAAGAGAAATTACTTTTTAAAAAAAGGTAGGTATGTTGTTATGCTGACAGTAAAGTAAAAAGTAAACTTTACACACAACTGAAGTAGTTCTCTGGTTTATTATTTCCACCAAAAAGCATATGTTTTCATTGTCTGTTTATCTGTCTGTTTGCAAAAACTACTGGACCACTTCGTGAAAAAGGTGTCAGGAAAAGAACCTGTAAACTTTTGGTGCATTCATTTTGAATGGGGGGGGGGGGGTCCGGGAATTTATTTTCCACTTTTTATTTTATTATTTTCTTTAAAAAATGTGTAGGAATTTCTCAAGAAATACGGTGCATATATTTGTGTGAAAGAATCGCTCATGGGTAGTGAGCCATTATCTATGATGCACTGATGCATTTCATTCAGTTGCTGTATGGTTTCAAATCCTTCTTTCAACTATATTAGAAAATTGATGTTTTGTTATGTTAGCAGTTGGCAGAGAATGTCTGTGTACATGGTATCCGAGTAGGTATCTGATTGCAAATATAATATAGTTATAAGACATATGAGCTTTCTCAATGCCCTTCTAGTTATTTGAAAAGTGCTGGTATGCATGGTTACAAGCATACATTAATAATGCTTCTTGCTCACTGTCTTGACTAATGCAGGAGTCATGAGCCTCCTACTCTTTGACTCAGCCATAGATATTTCATCCAGCAGCTAATACTAGCTGGGAGCCTCGTGCCAGTGGAGTAGTGGAGCCAGAAGCGTGTTCTGTATCGGTTTACAGTCCCGAGATCCCACCCCTCCCTTTGGCCCCTTCTGATTGGTTGGAAGGGCGAAGCTTACTCAAAAACCTTAGAGGGGAATATCTCTGTCCAGCTGCCAGGGTGTTAATGAGTCTGAGTCACTGACGCCTCTGACAGCAGCTCTGCACAATAAGTTGTGAATAAGTTATGAGCAAATGCTAAAGACCATATGTCAACTAAAGAAATAATGAATAAACCTGCATTGACATAAACATGACCTGAATTAAATGCGTTGAAAGCCACAATTTGACATTCTAAAATGCTGCTGCCTTGACAGCCATCATATGTCTATATCACACCTGAATGCCCTGTCCCTGGACTCTCTGCAGCTGATCTTGAATGTGTCGGAGTTCCTCTTGCTGCCTCTGGATGTTGGACTGGATCAATCTGGTCCTCTGCTCCAGCTGTTCCTTTAGGTGCTGCATGGCGTTCACCTGCGCCGTGAACTCCATCACCGGCTGTGGGTGGAGAGGAAAAAAAGAGCAGGTTAGATACTTCAGGGGCAGTGTTTGAGAGTTCACACCTCTCATGAACTAGTTCTAAGTTCAGTTCACACAAGTAAATATGAATAGTTCACGTTCATAGTTCACCATTTAAATTCTGAACTAGTTCATAGTTCACTTGGAATCCCCTGTGTGTGTGTTTGTATTGTGTTAGTGGAGTAAGCAGCAACTGGTGATGTTAAACACTTGGTAATGCGCAGGTATCAAACTCCACAGTAGGGCTGCAGTGAATGATGATTATTGTTGATTAACCTGCTTATTATTGTCATACATTGATTTATAATTGAAACTTTGAATCAATCCACATATTGTTTCTGCTTTACTCAACACCACATTATGTAATGATAGTAGCCAAACAGTAATTTAGTGCCATCATTCTCACCGGTACGTTTGTCTGTAGCTGCTGTGGTTGCTGTTGTTGTTGCTGTTGTTGCTGCTGTTGTTGCTGTTGCTGTTGCCGTTGTTGTTGTTGTTGTTGTTGTTGTTGTTGTTGTTGTTGTTGCTGTTGCTGTTGAGTGATCATGCTTGGAGTCACACTCTGGCCTGTGGTCTGAGAGCTCATCGACTGTAAATACATATAATCAACAGTGTTATGACAAATCTGATGTATAAATTCACCTAAACCCCATTGCATTGTGTTTGTCATTTGTAACTGCTTTAAGCCTATGAAATCTCACCTGGCTGCTGATGGACGAGCGACGCTGTGAAGTCATCTCCATGGTGGAGGCGAGTGACTGCAGAGGAGGTGTGGCGGTGTCCATGTGTAGCTTGGAGGCT
Source organism: Platichthys flesus (assembly GCF_949316205.1). Classification (NCBI taxonomy): domain Eukaryota; kingdom Metazoa; phylum Chordata; class Actinopteri; order Pleuronectiformes; family Pleuronectidae; genus Platichthys; species Platichthys flesus. Next base: position 15,217,591 of record NC_084949.1, read on the forward strand.
GCAGAGAAAGAATCGCTGATGAGCTTCAGTCCTTATCCGAACATGCTGACCATATCGTCTTATTACAGAGCCTCGACATCCAAATAAACTGGAATGAGCACAATGAACTGATGGGCCAATAGCTCCTCTTAAGAATAAAAGTCTAAAGTTGTATGTGTGTAAATTCAATGCAGGGTGTCTCTGTCCTTACAAGTGCAAGTGTTGTCTGAGACATGCGTCGAGGACTTATGGGAACTCTGCGAGGAGCTTGAGGGTGTTGGGCTGCGGTCAAATCGCTCCAGAGCCTTCTTGAGGCTTGATGTATTCACCTGTGACTCTGAGCCAGAGTCTTGACTCTAAAAACAGACAAGCAGAGGAAAAAGGGACATGATGGCTGATCCTTTCAAAACAAAAATCAGACTTAATATAGTTGGAAATGACAAAGGTGGTTGGTGTAGTGAGCAAAAGATCATTAAATCTGATCAAATATATATAATATATATATTGTTTTACAAATATCACATATCTTTTTATTGTTTGTTGTTATTAAATAATATGGATAATGTATTTCTGAAAAGAAAAGGTGATTTCTCACCTTATCCATAGTGACATCTGTGTTCGTCTCCTCAATACCCAGCTCCCTGCGCTGTTCTGCCCGCACTTCTGCGTAGCTGCATTTTCGGCAAAAAAAGGGAGGTCAGAGACCGACAGATATGGAAACAGTGTTCTGTTTGAGAGACAACTTAGAAATGCTGCATCACAAGTAAGCAGTTCATAAAAGTAGATAATGGTCTGAAAATATCTTATCATAGCAACAACAACAAAATGTATAAGTGTCCTAAAACAAGGGAAGATGAGACTGGATTCAGCTGCAGTACCTGACAACTGTGTGTGTGCAGACAATAAACTCAGGTCTAGAGTTCCACTGGTGATAGGTGATGTAGTAATGTGTCTGCAGCCAGATCCACTGTTGACCTTTAGTCAGGAAACGGTAGTAGCAAGACTTCCCTTTACCGTACTGCATCACTGAACAGGAGAGAGACGCAGGTGTACGAGAGCAGAGGTGTTAGTGACAACAAGCAGAGAAAGGCTTTGATAAAGAGTTTAAAAAAAATAATTAAATAAATAGGAGCCCTCACAGTGTTCGTGACACTTTGCCAGCGTCTCCAGGTCATCCACATGATAATAGTCATACCCTGAAGTTCCCAGAACCTCGAAAGGAAGGTAACCAATGATTGGGGGAGCTCTGAAGAAGAGAAGGTAACATTATCTGACAATATCGGACAGAAATACATATCATGTAAATACTATGTTCATCGTTCAAATTTGCCAAACTTGTAGTAAATATAGATATAACATGTGGCAGTTGTGTGATTGTGTGTTTACCTGTGGTCTAAAAAGAGGAACTTCCATTCTAAACTGTGCCTAGACGTGAATTCTTCATTGGGCTCCTCCACTGTACACATCTCCTGCAAATAGAAAAACCAACTAGAATCAACATCTTACAGTTGTTTGCCTCAACAAACCGATTTTTCAGTTTACTCCCATGTCTGTTCACATTCTTATAATAAATGCAGAGAAGACATTGAAATAATAAAGTTAATCAAGAATAAATGAATATAAGGTAAATAATCTGATAATTTTATCTTTGAGGTCAAGTTCACAAGAGTGAAAGGATGGATCACCTTAAAACATAATGCCTCCAGCTATGTCTAATCAGTCACAGAGGCATAAGACCAAAGCAGGAACATTAGATAATATTAGGTTATGACTATGTTATTTCCCATTAGTCTGTGTGTGTGTGTGTGTGTGCGTGGGTACCTTAATAAACTGTGGTTTGGCCAGTCGAACAGTGGCTACAAAGCACACTTGGTCATCAAAAGCAGGTTTTAGCGACCGCTGTAAGACTCCTGCCAGACCGTTCCTCTTCACGTTGGGAACTTCAACAACAGAGAACAGTCAAGGATTAGACTGTTTACTGTGGTTCTCTGTGCCTCCATTGGTAAGGCATGGAATGCATGCTTGCTATGCAAAACAGCCAAACAGCAAAACTTGTCACCTGACTTTTCAAGTCTTTTACATGATCTCACATTTTATACGAATTGATTAATGACTACAACTAAAGATGGCCGCCTTTTACTTGACTTACTGTTGTTGAGCGACTTGAAGTTTCCGATGAACTTAACATATTCATAGATGGGGGGTTCTTTGGGGTCAATGGCCCCACGTAGCATATGGCAGCAGAACTCCATTTGATTCTTAGCTAGAGAAAACAAATTTAAGAAGTTACAAAAACAAATGTTTCAAGGAGCAAGAAGGAAATTGAAATAAAACAAACTGGGCAGTTTTTTTTGAATTTTTAACTGAGGCTCTAAGAATTAAAGTGATGAGTGTTACTGACTCTTCAGGTAATCGGGGTTAACGCTCTCGGAGGGGTCGCCGGGGTGCGTGGACAGAGCCTTGTACACATCGGAGTGTTCACCAACTGGCAGGAAGTTTAACAGGTTCTGGTCCACCAAGTCCGCCTGTGGAACACACATACACATGCATGAGAACGAAGTCCAACACAACGCAAACACACACAAATCAGGAGAAAGATCAAACCCCATTCAGCACAATGTCATGTTGCATCCTTTTATGACGTCTATGAAAAAAAACTCTCAGGGATACATGTGGACCCGTGGGCTTTATCTGAACTTGCAGTCATGCCAAGGCTAAGAGTGCTGACTAAAGTTCACCAAGCTGAATAACACTGTCATTTATCTCTGCATAATTAACACACACGCCAATCTGCCTTGTTAAATCTGAACAAGCTTGTTCTACAATGACCTAAATTAGTACTGCATAATGTACCTGGAGAAAGATAAGATTCTCTGTTACTCACCGGTAGGTGTTCTAGTAGGGAAGTGACACTCTCAGAGACATAGAGGATATTTCCATCAGTCATCATTGCTATAAAGAACCCATCCAGAGCCTAATATTGTAAAACAAGAAGAAAAAGTAGGTGATACGTTGGTCTACAGCAAGAGAATATATCATATTTATGTAATTCCAAAGAAAATGAAGCTGAAAAAAAAATTGTATTAATAAAAAGCTGCATGTATTTGCTCAGGTGAGTTAAAACTTAAATTCAGCTGTAATGAAACAGTGGAAATATGTTGTCTCCAGGTATACTTTGAAAATTGTGAGATTTCTGACCTCCAGCATGAGCTGTGTGAACTCTTCATTGCTGAGAAATGGAGGCTTCCAGTCCTGCCTGATCTCACTCGACTCCGACTGCGCTGCGATCTCTGAGGAAGGAGAGATAGAGAGAAGAAGAACTTCAAGAAAGAATAAAATGCAAGTCTTGCAGGGAAATTATGAGAAAAAAACATGATGGCTCAACACAAAAAGAAAGCAGGCAAAAACACGGGACAACATGATGTAAAAATGTATAACTAAAGGATAATTGAATGCACAAGGTCAAAACACGGTAGTTAAACACAACCTCAGATCATAGTGCACCAGAGCAGTTGCAGCTGTCTGGTAATTAACATGCGCAGCAATAACAGCAGTAACCCATGTGATGTAATTCAATATTTCAACAAGTTATCCTTGTATTCAGGAGGCGCTCAGAAAGGATTATGAGGAAAGAGACAATGAGAGGATGTCGATGTAAAGCAGCATATATACAAAATCTTTGGTATGATTATTAATAACACAGACATAATATGACAACAATACACAGTGAGGAGGTTCAACTTAATTTAAGAGTAAAGTACACACTGCAAGTTTATTGGGGCAAACAAGCCCGAACAGCAGTGTTCATGAAATGTGAATGGCAAAGCTAAATATAAATCAAAAAAATGTCCACCCAGCGAGGTGCTCAACATAAACATAGGAAGTGAAGGTGAGGGTGGTAGAAAACCCTGACCTTTGTGTTTACACAGGAAGTCGATGCTTTTCTGCAGGATGGTGGACTTGTCCATCTTCCTGGTGTTGCCCGGCAACATCGTGCCGAGTTCCTTGATGAGGACATTGAACTGGTCTCTCCGCTTCTTCTCCGACTTGTTACGGGACACGCTGCAATCCAAAGCACAGTGTGGAATTAGACTCACAATGGTTTGTTTTTGTTCTGTCTTTTGGCAGATTAAGTGACACAACATGCTTGAAAAGGAGCCAGTGTACCCACTTTGTCATGTGAAACAATGAGGTTAGAAATACTCATGTGTAAATATAGTCTAGGTCTGGTCATGACACAATGCTTTAAATACCATGTAATGTTAAACAGAATGATGGGTGTATTGGTCTGAGGTCCATTCTTCACTACTTGTCTGTATCTAGCTCACCGTTTTGCTTTGTCTTTTTCATCTTCTTCCATCAACCCATCAAAGATGCTACAATCATCCCTAGAGGAGAGAAAATAATACACAGACATTTCAGAGTTTACCACATGAGCACATGTGTCGGCAGTTTGAAAGCAGATATGCATTGTTAATAATAGTTAATGATGGATGTTGGCTAAAAGAGGATTCCTACATGCCAGGAGCAGGGTTTATTTTTGGGTCACACAAAAAATAGGAGTGAGGCAGACAGAGACAGAGAGAGAGAGAGAGAGAGAGAGAGAGAGAGAGAGAGAGAGAGAGAGTGGGAAGGAATGTGTTTTGCTTGCCAAGGAGGTTACGAGTGCTTTCGTGCAACAAGGCGTGTTCTTGCTTACGTTTCAGTTAATGTAGGTCAAAGCAAACTCTTTGAAGTGTACGGATTCAAACTATAATTTAACATATTGCACAATACGGTATCGCACAATAAAGCAAGACATCGGATTTGCTCTTGGGCATGTTGTGTTTGACAATAACTGACAAACTCACACAACTTGACATACTTTGTCTATTTGCATGCATTTTATGATAAATTGCAATAAACTCCTTAGTGGCCACTTTATCAGTCGCTATCTGACAAAATCCTAACTCAACTACATGTTACAGTTCCAGATCTACCCCTCTCCCACCATGTATGTAAATAGGTAGGTCACCACTTTGTAAAACAACTCTCAATATAATGTTCAATACAAAACAAACTTTCTGTATTAACAGAAAAAACATAAACCTTGTAAAAGTAGTATTGAGACTGCATTAACTTGGACGTTAAGGCGCTACTGCGTGCAATGTGTGTGTGTGTATTTCACTGCATACCCTACGCTTGATGTCATTGTGGCTGCTGATCAGGGCTGTGGTTGGAGTGAATTGCTCTTTAAGCGTGAGGTAGGCATTTGGAAGATCACCTGGAGAGACAGAAAAACAAGTATTCTATTAGTGCCCACCATGACATATAGTACAATTCAATTACTAAAACATGAATGAGTGAATAGCTTGGCACACAGTAAATTTATATAACATATGTTGCAACTTGTGTTAGCGATAATGTGTTACAAATGATGTAGTTGTATTTACTCACAGCTTTGCATGTGTGAATGGAAGTGTGTGAGGTTATTTCTCACCCCACTGCAACTTATGCACGTGACCAGTTAACGTCTTTTCTCAGGGGTCATAAAAAGGGTTGGGGTCAAAGCTGTGTCCACAGTCAAGACTGGCGTTAAGGTCATTGGGGTCAAGAGGGGGGGTCGGACCATAGGAGAGACATGGTGGTGAACTAAACCTGTGGGAGAAATCAGAGAAGAAAGTGCAATCACATTAGGTCATTGGGTTCATTCTGGGCACAGCTTTTAGAATTGTTTTTATTATCCATCTAAAGCCATGAGCTGTAACTGCAGCTAACAAAGTGGAAATTCCATAAATTAAAAGACCCTATACAGGAAAGAAAACACCGGATATGAATGGATGAACTCAATAAACCTTCAGAGACCTTTCACACACACCTTTTCACTTCAGTTTCACGTGTAGTACTCACTTACAATACCAGTTGATCTAGTTTGTCAATTATCATTAGATGGAGCACACTGCAAGAGATCAACTGATAATTAAATCTGTTTCCCAAACAGGCTACCTCACAGTGCAGTAGATGATCACATTTAAATCAACCAATGACAATTTTATTTATAGTTTTTATTATGTATTTAGCATATATCATTTTTACATGTACTTTATTCGTGAACAACTTAAATAAAGAATCAAATCATGATTAACTAATAAACTAGATCTAATAAATTAATACAGTTGAACGTGTGAACAATGTATTAAGATTGCATTATTAGCATTGGTAAAAATGGTGATTTAATGTGTTTTGACTTACTTCCTCCGAGGACTCCTTGCACGTGAAGGCAGCCGTTCTTCCTGGCACTAACAAACCCTCACGTGTAAGCCACACCTCACCTGCAACATGAAAAAACCATGGACTAACAAACATGCCACTCAGCCCGTGTCCACTGTTTACCATGCAAGCAAATTCTGGAGACCAACAGGGAACGTGTTCGTTTCTGGAAGTTGAAAACAGGCTGCAACCCACCAAATAAATAATTTTAGAATTGATTGGTCAATATATTGATAGAAAATTCCCATCATTAAAATAAAATAGTTTTGTCCCAAAAACATTTCAAAATTAATAAGATATTTGTAATACATAAGATTTCAGCTGTAACTGATTCTTATGGAGTGAGCAATCAATTGTTGGGGGGAAATATTTCACATAATTGCGAACATTATTCATAAAAATCCCTTCACCTCAAGATGAGGTTTGACTACCAGTCCACAACAACAATACATACAATTTCCAATGACATAAACAACAGAGAAAAGCAGAAGATCCTCACATGTGTATAAGTGGAAGCAATGCATGGTTTGTTTGCTGGACAATAAATCCTGAGACAACAACATATGCAGATTAGTGGTTGAATGATTGGCTAATTATTCAAGCTCTATTATTGACATTTATTAATAAGCATTTTCTCAACAACGTATCATTTCGTCTATGATGAAATATGCCCATGGCGGCAAGAGCCCAATGTGACATCTTCCCCATGCTGCAGAGAGACCATCCAGTAAAGGTAAATATTAATGTGAAATTTCTCTCCATCTAATTCAAATCTCTCCATTTTGACAATCTAGGAAATGTGTAGTGTCAAATCAAATCAACCAAATATACTTGACTGTGCCAATGGGGAAGCTGTTCTTGGGCCAATGTTCTAAAGCAGCTATAGAACAGTACATTGTACAACAAACAACACAACACCAGGAGACATGTTGTCATTGTGGACGGTCTGAAAGTGCTGTCCCTCAAAGTTGTCAGGCAGTCCCTGACACTGGTGGGACAGCAGAGCACCACCTGGAACCCACCTTGTCCTACTGAACCCACATATAAGACGATTTAGCATTCATATATGACTGTGGTCAGGAAGGTCACCGTGGGAAGAGTAAAACCTCCGATTGCACGATCACACTTACTGCACCAGGTTTCATTTGAGACAGCAGTGACCCTCAGGTGCAGATGCTGCTCTGAAGCCTCCAGCAGCCTTTGACCTGCAGCCAGTTACTCCTGATGGCCAATAAGTGAAGCCTCATTAGCCTGGGCTCCTTCCCTGGGCGACTCTCCCCCACTGTACGCCATTGTCAATGAATCAACACTGGTGTGGGCAACACGGCCCCGTCGACACGTCGTCACGCATCCCCCCAGAAACACAACACAACAACAAGCTCGGGACAAATGCACGGGAACATGTTTTTAACGTTTAAATGCCACAGGTGCTCGTTATACAACCGAGATAAAGGCAGCCCATGGAGTTAGCTCGCATGCTAACTAAGCCTGCTACCGGGAGAAAAAAACTGCTCATTTCACTCACGAGATTTAACTCGCGCCGCTCTCGGTATCTGACAAACGGCGAAAGACGAGGTGACGAGCCGTAAACCCGTTCACCTTTACTACAGCAAACAGTAGCGTGTGTGTGTGGGCGTGCGTGTGTGTATCTGTGTAGGCTAACACCGAGCATCGAGCTGTCACGCAACAACTGACATTGAGGAGAAAATAATCGGTGAATTATTACCGTCGCTCCTCCGGCACCGAGCAGCTCCGCGGCGGGAGAGACACCGAGGCTAGCGTCCGGCAGAGTCCGACAAAAACGCTTAAGTCTGCGGAGGAGAAGCGTCCAAACCCAGCGATGGTGGAAACATTTTCGCGGCAGATGTATATACACACACATACACACACAGTGACAGGGGTGCGCGCGCACACGCTCGCCCACTCGCACACCCGCACACACACTGGGCTGCTCCGAATGTGGGTCACTGGGCCTTGCTCTCCCTCGAGCGTGCGGAAACAGTCCCGAAGCCTCCGCTGCACTCCGACCGCTTCCGCACGGCTACAGAAAAACACACACACCGTTTGCCGAGCACCGCGGCACCCCGGACAGTTGCACGACCGCTGCCCCCCCTCGCGGGGCTCCGAGAAAAGAGATCGCTCTCTCCTTTTGAATGAGCTACAGCGGGTTCGTGTTTTACTTACTGGAGCAGTGCAGGCGGTGGGGGCCAGGAGGACTCCGGGGGCTGGGGAGAAAAACAGGAGGCCTACTTCACAGTGCGCCGTACTGTCATGCGCAATGGAGACAGTAGGGCGCACTATTTTGCAAGTACAGTAGCAGCAGCAGCAGCAGCAGCGGGGAGAGGAGCTCCAGAGACAGGGGGAGAGGTGGGAAGTGGCTCCGCGGGCTGAGATTTGTGTTTCTGGAGCTTGTTCCCGTCTGACCCGCTCCACTGACTACTGTTCTGATGGAGGACGAGCGGCGCAGCGTTGCCTCTTTACACGCACATGAAGCGAAGATGATACGTGGACACGTTCTTGTTTTTTTTTGTCGCGTATTTGATTCACGCTCGCATTTACAATACTACATTGGATATGTTCAGCTTCACATCAACATGCATTTGAATCACCCATCATCTTATTTTAAGGGGGAACATGCAGGTCAGTGTGACATTGGATGGAGGCCATGGGTAGACTGGTGCAGAGCAGGGGGATGGTGGCCTTGCCTGATGGCAAAGGGGTTTCCCCCTTTTTAATCGCCATCCAATCACAAGCCCTACATGTAGTGACGTTTCTGCCACAGTGTCGAGGTTCCCCCGACTTTATATAAGAGATGGATGGATGGATGGATACTCGGGTGATCCAGAGGGAGACGCAGGTATCCAGTAGCGCGCAAAACAGTGAAACAGAGTCGCATAAGAATGATAAAAGGTCAAAATAGGTCAAGAAAAGGTTCACTGCAACAAGATGAAAGTCCAGCCACCAGAACTACTACAAACCTGTCACTGTAAGGAAGAATGTTCGAATGGAGATATTGACAATACAGATATTTTAAGGATAAGGTGAATGGAAGACAGAAGTAACAGTATTATATTTGGCCAAATATAAATACAGATTAATAGATTATTAACTGCTGTAAAAAGTTGTATTGTGGTGCTGTGACCTTAAGGCCCTTTTAATGAGGGGTAATGAAATTATATGTTCATTTACTTTGCCCACTTAGCAACCATATTCTTTTTTTAAAAGAGTAAAGTAAAATGAAGATGTCAGAAATACATGAATAAATAATACATAATATTTATCCCGCTAGAAACAATATCAAGATGTATGGATATTGATAACAAATGTGAATTTACTCTGTTTTATTTTTTAAATGCTTAGCTAGTTAGTGTTGAATGTATAAAAAAGTAAATGACATCTACGACAAGGTGACATAGAAAAAAAGAAGTGACAGTGGAGTCTGGTCATTAAGATAGTAGAGGTATCTAAAATTTAATGAAAACTATTTATACTGTTCATAGGATAACAGGATATGTTGTCAAGACACATAAATCACATAGTGCCTGCAAAATGAAAGCTCTCCAATACACTACAGTTAAAAGACCAATACTAACACTTAATTTGCAAGCAAATTTTTAATTAAATCCTCGATGTAGCCTAACCTAAACCAACTAACCTGACTTCGCACTACGTTACCCATCCCTCATGGCACACATATGCAGACCAAACAAGCAACGTATCCCAAGTGTTTTCTTGCTAGAGCAGCATACGAACCCAGCAGCCAACAGGGGGCAGCCTCAGGACATCACAGCAGAATGTGATTCTTGTAAGGCTCCGAAGAGAAGGTTGGAAAAGTACTGGGTTATTCTCTAAAAATAGTTTTTTAAAGTATGTTAAATCATCCAGTATCTAAAAGCTAAATATAAATATAATAGTAACTTTTTAGTAAGGCTGTCAAATAAATGTAGTAAAGTAGAAAATGTTTTCTCTGAAGTGTTTATCAAAAGCAGCATAAAGTGACACGGACACACGCACACGATAATCTGTCCATCTTCTTTGTGTTTTTAGTACGTTATGTCAATCACCTAAAAAAAAACAACAACTGCGAGCATAATTCCTGCGCAATGGGCTTCTGCGCAGATGTGCGCATTGGGCTTATGCGCAGGATGTGCGCAGTGGGATTCTGCGCAGGTGTGCGCAGCAGGCTTCAAGTTTATTTTGTATTTAAAATTCATCATCATCATTTCTCCGCGCTGTTTCAGGGGTAAATTATGCAATGCTTCACAGGTGACTGACCTACACAGGAGATTATGTGCTTGTGTCTGTGTGGTCGCGGTGCTTCCCGGTTCTTCCAGGCACTACGCTGCCGGTGCGAACAGGCCAAGTATTTAACATGGCGAGGAAAGGAGACAGCGCTTCTACCTCCGGTGCGTCCCCGGGGTTAGAGGATGATGGTGTGACGTTAATGTATTGTTTTACATTGCATGTCTCACGTCTCCTATGTCGCCTGTACCAGGGCCGCCCCTGTCACTGGTTACCTTGGCTCGCTGTCTGGCCGGTAACCAGCCGTCCGGACCGCTCCGTGAATAAGGAGAAGGAGATGTTTCTTTACTTGGAATGCGGACACTTTCTTTCTCGGTTATACAGCAGGAGCAACACTCGCATCACCTCTAGGTGTTCCGTCACTTCTCATTATACACACACTTTTAGCGTATTTCCCACAATACCCAGGTGCACTACGTCACACACTACAACCTTTCCTTAAAGGGGCAGGCCATACCTGCAACACAACGGCTCTTGGTCTCATATACAGATGGCAAGAGAAAGCAGAGAGGGATTTTTACACACTGTCTGATAAAGATTCCCACAGTAAAGGCAAGGGGCTGTGACGGATAAGGTTTTCTTTAACAAGTTAAGTCTTTCATTCTCACTTTCCACCTTAAAACTATGAAATGAACTGAACTATCAACTAGTTCAGAATTTAAATGGTGAACTAGTTCATGAGAGGTGTGAACTTGCACAACACTGGAGCTGGGTAGTACAACAGGCAGGGTGATCTCATGAGTGACACATAGAAATGAGGAAGCCCAGTTGAAGAAAGATAGAAAGAGGACATCATCAATAAGAATACAAAAATACCACATTACCACAAAATATGCACATACCATTAGGGCTGGGTAATACAAATGTCAATACTCCATCAATAGCAATATAACAAAAGTTAATTATATTAACCGATATGTTTATGTAGTGTGTAAGCACAGAGAGGAGGTGTTACACATAAATACTCTACCTCAGTATTGTATATATATTGCTGTTTATTTAGTTGTCGTTATCTGTCCATAAACCCAAAAGTAATAATAACATGACTTAAGATATTTATCATGATAACTATTGATAGTTAGTGAAAATGTGTTTCCTTAAATAATTTTGGCCGCATCGCCGAGTCGTACATATATACCATTATAAAATCTGTTACCCGCTTTGTTGAATAAATTTAATGAGAACACCAGTGAGTTGCTGTAATTCCAGCCTTAGGCCTACTGTGCAATAAACAAATGTGTTCATTGGCTCGCTGCTTGTTTATTTAAGTTGTAACTATGCCAGCCTCATTAAATCTTCCCTCCTGCTCGGACTCATTATACCTGTGATTGCAGCGTCTCTGCCTCCTTTTTCCCCTCCTTCAATCTCCTTCCTCTGTGTGAACTCAGTTTGCCCCCTCGCTTTCCCTCTCCTCTCTGTCGTCACTTGCTCCTCCGGTTTGTTTGGATTATTCGTTATCTGCTTTTTAAGGATTCTTCCCCTCTTTTCCCTACACCCATTATTTTCTTCTCTTATCGCATCAATTCCTCGCCCATCAAACCATCTTGCCTAATCCGTATTATATAGTCTTTAACTCCTCTCCCTGGTGTCATTGTTAATAGCTTCTCTGTTCTCGTTTCTTCAGGGCTTCTGCTTTTCCCTCAAGTCTCCACTTTCCTCTGCCTTCACCATAGTTTCCCCCTCATATTCCACTCAACATCTCATTTTTTTCTCTGTGGAAAACTTTGATATTGTCTTTCCACATGTGCCACCTATGCTTTCTCAGTGCTCTTTCTTCTGCTGAATTACCTTAATCTCTTCTCCAGCATCTTGTTCACCCATTGCCCCGTCTCCCTTTAATTCATCCTGCCTTCCAGATTTAAGCAGAGCTACCTCTCCTCCTTGCTGCCAGCTCTTCTGGCTTTCGTCTTCAGCTACACACTTCTCTCTGCCCTCTTCAATCATACATCCCTACAAACCCTATTTTCTTCCTACACTATAATAATTGCTATTACTTTATTTCCAATCATGTTTTTCGCAAACTGCAAAGTCAGTGGGGAAATAACTCATGACTACATATGTTCTTAAAAATACAAATATATAAATATTGCATCTTAAAATCTCGTGCATCCCACCACATATTGCAAAAACGACTCTTCTCTCATTGTTCCGTCATATAATAATATTTCTGAGGCACATGACAGACATATTGGGGTTAAGGTTTATGATAAGTAAGTACACTAAACCTAATGTGTTATTCATGAGGTTCAACACTTGTATATTTCCCCCTCTACTTCCTGCCCATCCGCTCATCTTTCCATCTCAGAGGCCAAAAGCCTCTCAAGTGAACACCCAGCAAACTATCATCAACAACTACAACAATAAAGCACTTAGCTGCGGAGCGACTCCTCTTTGTTTTCACAAATGTGACAAATGCAATGGAGCCGCACTGCTTTTTCTTCCTGCAAACAAATCAAATCAACACGCCGGTGTCAGTTGATTTTTTATTTTTCACGGAAAAGTCGTCCCTTGCTGTTTGATTTCACCTCTCATGCACCGGAGCAGATCAAAAGTGTGATACTATGTTCTGTCTGATTATCAGTACATCCAGCAAATTGCTTTGTGGAGACGCGAACACTAAAGAAGTGTTGAATCCTTTATGTGCTGCTAAAAAAAATCCCTCCATTTAAGTGCTTCACCTCACTTGTAACTGTTCTCCGGGATTGAATTACTACAGGGTAATGGAAACCGTGCTGTGAGTGCTGTGGGACATCCTTTTCCCACAAAACAACCGTTTAATCACAGACAAACATTGGGCAGGGTGCCACATTATATATCAATGTCTCCATGTGAGTGACTGAGTGAGTGAGTGGACGAGAGACAGAAAGGCCACGGAAAGAATCAGAGAGACGGTCTGTGTCTGCTGCGAGGGAACATACAGCATGACCACATACAAACTACTTTAAAGGCTCCATCTTTGCTTTGTGTCAGATACACTTGACTCGTGTAAACACGAATCTGAGAGTGAAATCCATATTTGCAGGAAACTTGGGTCAATATCAGGATCATCATCATAATGGATCTTAATTGAAGCAATAAAAGGGAAGAATGATGAAACGATTGACCTTTAATTTCTTCCCTTCTCCTACTTGGGAAGTTAGTATGACTATGAAGGAAGCCAGTGCTGTAATGAAAGATTAACTTGGAGCATCAAACTCGCCTGCACCAGAGTGTGTGTGTGTGTGTGTGTGTGTGTGTGTGTGTGTGTGTGTGTGTGTGTGTGTGTGTGTGTGTGTGTATTGGAGCTAGAGCCCACCTCACACACAGCCATATATTTTCTCACGGTCTGACCAGAGCAAGCCTCCTCCCTCCTCTCCGCTGCCAGATTCCACTGTCGTCCTCGACCTCGATCTTCATCCTCTCTTTCTCAACTCTCTCTCTTTTTTCTCTCTTGGATTCTTCTTCATCCCTTGTCACTGTTTTATTCGTTGGACTTCTTCTTTGACTGTTTTTCTGCTTAGGTGAAGGCTTTTTCCCACGACTGTCCACGGCTTTTATTGTTTTTCCTTCCTCTCACCAACGATGTCGTCTCTTCTGAGGGAGGAGATGCAGCGAGTTTTATTCCGACCTTCAAAACAGAGACTGGTGGAGTTCATCGAGATCGAGGAGCCGACGCAGGGACGACATTTTCTTTGTGTTGCAGGTAAATGGCTTTGTTGTTGGGAAATTGAAAGCAGTTTTTAAGGAATAAATATGTTTAGGTACTGAACACAATTCCAGGCCTTGGGTTCCTCCTATGCCTTGCTCTTGAGTAAACATTAGAATGATTATGATATTTAAAATATTTCAAAGATGCTCTCAGAACAAGTGCTTACAATGTTACAATTAATTACGCTCATTGAATGAATTATTGTATTAAACACTGATTGAGTAAAGTCTAGATATAGGGCTTACTTTTATTGCAGATGAATTTCCTCGTGCTGCACTGCACCGGTTCACTTTCTTTTAAAAAGAAGTTGTATCTTCATTTTTCCACAGTTGCAAAAAACAAAGTGGTGCAGTTGTGTATAGTGCGGTGTCAGATCTCTGAGCCGTCACTTAACACCGGCTCCAAGAAGACGGACACTAAACGCTCCAGCATCCAGGACAGCTACAGGAGGACTGAGGTCTGGTCCCTGCATGACCTGACTCTTGTGGATGGACGGGACCCCGATGTGGTAGTTAAACAGATTTCATCAGGATTTTCACTTTTAAGTTTAACATCACAATATTTCAGATTTTGTTATTTTTCAATATTCTAAAGCATCAGTGTTCATAATTCACCTTCTGTAAAATCATCTCAAAATCACCTTTTTTTTCTTTATAGTCACAATTGCTTTGGAGCTGTGTACTTTATCTCAAGCAATAATTAATTGGAGTATTTTACATTTTAAATTTCAAAAACGAAAACAACCTTAACCTTAAGGTCTAATAGAATCATCTGAAGCTTTCAACCAAATTACCTTATTCAAAAATGGTAATGTTCTTAGTCGGGGAACAATCACAGATTCTTCAGCATTCCATGATATTATGTCACAACCTTTAGTGTCTGGAGAAACTCTCTTAAGCTTTTATCAACATTTTTACTATAATAAAATATTTGAAATAAATCAAAATAACTGTCAACTCTCACCACCCCCTTCTGATATTAACTGGTTTGGTATCTACTGTAATTATCAATCTGGGGATCTTAGCTCTGGTTCTAGAAGGTATATGCAACATATCTTGTTGACATGTTATGTAATGTAATCTTGTTTACGTCATGCTGTCTCATTCTGTCTCATCCTCTGGTTCCAGGATGACCCATGTTTCCTGCTGCACTTTGACAAGGTGCGGACGGTGACGGCCGTCAGCTGCTCAGCCAAATATGCCATTGTGCGAGCCCTGGTGGCGCTCAGCGATCAGCACTGTAAGATGTCACTGAACCTTCGGAACTTTGACTGGAGCTACATCAAGCCCACCTCCTTCTACTCCAACCGAGGAGACTGTGTTGTTCTGACACAGATCTGCTTCTATGCATTCAACCTGGTGTGTCTGTCCATGTGTCCCGTGCCCCTCGATGCATAATGGAATGGAAAAAATGACTGTGTGTATTTGTGTGTGTGTGTGTTTGAGATTGTGTGTGTGTCCGTAATAAAACTGTGGCAGATTTATTGTATATAACGTGTCTTGAGTAGGAGGTGTGACCTAAGTGTAGTCTTAATGTTGCTTCTGTTGCACAAGCGTCATTTACCATGAAATGTATTTTGCAGTCATATTCTGCTGACTCTATCTTCATGACAAATGCAAGTTTCAAGCAGCTTGGTATTTGTTCACAGGATAATTTGTGATGTTTTAATGAACTATCCCTGAAAGTTCTCTATTCTGTGCATTAATGTAAAAATATTAGTTTCAAAAAAGGGAAAAGAAATAAAGCTATTTAGAATCCCCTGCCTTTCTTTGTCTTTGGATATTTCCAAACTGAGCAGAAATTGTCAAATATGTGACTAGTTATGGAGAATATTTTAGATCACCTCCACTGAGGCCTACTTGTGTTACATGGCATCTTTCCTTTGTCGCCCTACTTTGACCCCATCTCCAGCAGGAGCTCATGCCTTAAATCCAAACGACATTGTCTAACAAAAAGGTAGAATAGTTGTTGTTTTTTGTAAATTTTGTGTTTATCACACTAGAGTTTAAATTTTACAAGACAAAATTAAATAATATGAAAATGAAAGATTGTTTATCACTACATATGTTGTGCCCAAAACTTTTTCTTTTCTTTTTTATGTTCCATGTCTTCAACATTTAATTATTAATAGACAGTATGCTATATGTGCTATAATCATTGAAGACCTATAACACATTTATGAAAGCAGAGAACATAAGTCTTAAGATGTTTCCAATGTGGCGTAAGAAGGATTAAGACATTTCCCTGAAGTAACATTTGAAAAATCACTTCAGTGTAAAAGTCCTGCATTTAAAATGTTGTATTCACCTAAATGTATGTGGTAGAGTTCTTCCTGCAAACATATTCAAAATAAAGAGAAGCTCTCTGTGAGTATCGTAATAATACTACTACTAATTCTGATATACATTATCTCATAAGATTTTTATAACCAATGTATTGTAACTGACTATTTGGTCAGAAAATAATGAGGAATATCTGTCAGGACTGTCATACACCTTGTAGAACTGTTAAGAGTCCCACAGATACGAGTCGAGGAGGCTATATGGTACTGAAAACTTAAAAAAAAACAATACTGGAGAAGTAGGAGAAGTAGCCCCTCCTCTCTCTCAGAGACCGGATCATGCAAACCTGTTGTCATCCTCCAATATTACATTACATTACATTACATTTCATTTAGCTGACGCTTTTATCCAAAGCGACGTACAATAAGTGCATTCAACCCCGAGGGCCGATGTCCCAACACATGCTCGCTGTAAACATACAACAGAGTATCTACTTAATCTAAGTGATAATCAAAATTGAAATATAATCGCATGACCAGAAGTTTAAGTGTAGGGAGCTCAAACATTGATTTGTTGACATGTTTACAAGAAATCTTTCTAAAAATGCCAATTTTACTGTCTGTCACTCCTACATTTTTGAATATCATATAAAACGTTTTTTCATCAAGTAGCATTCTTTTGTTAATATTTTTTCTTAAATTTTACCTTCATAAATCTTTATTTTTATTTTTATTTCCAATGATTTCAATGTATTTAGTTTCTATTTGTTTCAGCTTTTCGTCCATAGGTGGCGACAACGCGCCACAAGCAAATTAGGACCATTAAGTAGCGTCAAGATTTGCCTGACCAAAATAAGTACACATACACGGAACAGTGTTCCGTGCGGTGTATATTACAAATGAAATCCCGAATATTACCCATGATCTTGAACTGTAGATTCATGTGTTATTTAATACGCATATGTTCAGTTATGGATCAGTTATGGATCAGGCTAAAACAGGGCAGACTCACGGGTCCTTGCATGCCGCCAAAATTCAAGTGAGAGGAGAGAAGTTCCCTGCGGTCGGTTGTAAACAGTGGGCTGTGACCTGGTGCCTCGCTTTTTCACTTCAGTCTCCACACGTCCTGTGTTCTACCTGTGGGACCTGCGGGCACACAGGGGCCAGCTTCGAGATGCACATCAAGTCGATTATCCTCGAAGGGTTCAAGTCCTACGCCCAGAGGACGGAGATCAACGGCTTCGACCCGCTGTTCAACGCCATCACGGGACTGAATGGAAGCGGCAAGTCCAATATTCTGGACTCGATATGTTTTCTCTTGGGGATTACCAACCTCTCCCATGTAAGTGTGCTTTCTGGTCTTAACCCTGAAACGTATACAGCTTGTGTTGGACTGGAATATAAATGTAGTCCTTGTGTTCATCGTAAACCAGCTACGTAGGAGCGACGTTAGCTTGTGTCGCGATCAGAGCTCCTGTTACACTGAACAGGAAGGTTGTTCAACATGTGTCACCTTATTACGTTTCCTCTCGAAAGGTGCGAGCATCGAACCTCCAGGACCTGGTGTACAAAAACGGACAGGGTGGCATCACCAAGGCCACCGTGTCCATCACCTTTGATAACGCCAACAAGAGCCAGAGTCCTCTGGGGTTCGAAACCCACGATGAGATCACCATCACCAGACAGGTTGGAACAGAAAGAAGGACACCATTTTCGTTCTGTGCTCTGTAATTGACACGGTATTAAACATAACTGCTCCATGCTCCAAGGTTGTGATCGGTGGGAGGAACAAGTACCTCATCAACGGAGTTAATGCCAACAACACCAGGGTCCAGGACTTGTTCTGCTCCGTCGGCCTCAACGTCAACAATCCACACTTTCTCATCATGCAGGTCAGTCTCTCGTGTGTCCTCAGCAGTTTGCATAGATGTGGCTTTGGTCCTCTGTAGTATTTAACATCATGTGATGTTTCTGATATTTTAGGGGAGGATCACCAAAGTTCTGAATATGAAGCCACCAGAGGTAAAAAAAAACTAAACATCCAGTATTTCAGCATCAGAACATTTTCGTGCAGATGTTGCTGTTTTTTCTCCCCCTACAATAACGATGCACTCTTTCAGATCCTTGCCATGATTGAGGAGGCAGCAGGAACACGTATGTACGAATGTAAGAAGATCAGTGCTCAGAAAACAATTGAGAAGAAGGAGGCCAAGCTGAAGGAGATCCAGACCGTACGTCAAACTTTCGTACATATTTGAAATGGCTGTTTCTTTATTCGGTCACATGTCCAATATTCAACACCCTCTCTTTGTTTGCCTTTTAAGATTTTGGATGAGGAAATTACTCCAACCATGCATAAACTGCAAGAGGTAGGTTGACTGCAAAACCACACATTTAGAACAATCCGTCATTGCACTTTTAGTAGACAATCATTTCCCCCTTTGTTTAACTGTCCTCCCTTTTGTAGGAACGATCATCGTACCTGGAGTATCAGAAGCTGATGCGTGAGATCCAGCACTTGTCGCGGCTGTATGTGGCCTGGCTGTTTGTGTGCGCAGAGGAGACGAAGCTGAAGTCGGCAGAGAACCTGAAGGGGATGCAGGACAACATCGCCTTGATGCAAACCAGCATGGCGGAGAATGAGAGCAAAGTCCAGGAGCTGTCGGCCCAGATTCACGAGCTGCAGAGGAAAAAGGACCAGGTATGCTTGAGGAGAGGGGGATAACATCATTCTTCGATGTTAAACGTTTGTTGAGAATTTGAATAATTCCCCCCGGATGACTGTTTCGGCTTTCAACACACTGGGCGTTATATCTGTTTGTAATCAATCTAATGCAAAGTAGTGGAATCAATGTTCATATTGCTTTGTAGCCAATCTGTGTATTCTCATCTGAAGGAGGTGAATGGAGTCTTAAAATCCTTGGAGGAAACTCTTGCAGACATGCAGCGGGTGGACGCCAAAGCCCAAAGTGCCTTTGACCTCAAAAAACAGAATCTAAAAGATGAAGTCAAGAAGAGGACGGAGCTTGTAAAGAGTATGGAGGAGGTAACGGGACCATGCTACCAATTCATCTATCTACAGTGCATTACGCTATCTGCTGGACCTGTGTGATCTCTTGTCAAAACAAATACTTGATGGCAGTATCAAAACTACAACTATACCTCACTTGTTCTTCCTCAGGACAAGAAGATGCACACGGTAAAGGAAAAGGAGGTTTCTAAATTGATGGAGCAGCTTCACACTCTCCAGGAGGAGGGACAGAAGGACAGCACAGCTCTTGATGCCGCTGAGCAGCATTTCAAAGCTGTGTCTGCAGGTCTCTCCACCAATGAGGACGGAGAGGAAGCCACACTGGCTGGGCAGATGATGACTTGCAAAAATGACACGAGCAAGGCTGATACTGAGGCCAAGCAGGTGAGGAAGACATCTTGAAAATATCTGCCTGGAATGTGATGTTTCAGATTACTAGTTTGTATTCCTTTCGTTTTCATTTTAAAACTTTACTCTGAAAAGCTTGCATCCACATTCTGGTTGCATTCTAAACGGAATGTATCCTTGAGTTGCATTTTTGTTTTGGTGTAAAATGCAAAGTTGTGCTGCAACACTGCAATGTCCATTTGTAATTAACAAAGTACGGTTTGTTCATCTTTGTCTCTGTTGTCCTTCTATCTGTCCAGGCCCAGATGACACTGAAACATGCCGAGGCTGAGCTGAAGACCAAACAGGCAGAAGTGAAAAAGATGGACGGTGGCTACAAGAAGGACCAGGACAGTTTAAAGGCTGTGAGAAGTAACAGGGAGAAACTTGAGGCCGAGCTTTCTAAACTCAACTATGAAGGTACTTTGCTTGCTTACGTGTGTGTTTTTCTCTGTACAAACAATTACTTTATATTTCCTTCCCTTTCTGAAAATGTCCTGTGTAAAAAAATGGGGGGGTGTGTCTGTCTGTCTGCAGATGGGAAGGAGGAAAGTCTGCTGGACACAAGACGACAGGTGTACAGAGAAGTCTCTAAACTCAAAGAGACCTATGAACGCCTCGTGTCCAGATTCCCCAATTTGCGCTTTGACTACAGGTACTTTATTGCTTTAATATTACAATATATTCTGAATATCCTCATACTTTGTAATGCTCCGAATAACAACAACCCACTTTATTTTAGCTAACTGCACTGCACACTCACAGGTCAATAAAAACATGTGTCCTAAAGTGCACATAAGAGTAATCAAATTAATTGGTGTAATAAGTCAGTTAGAGCTAAGCGATCTGGACGGGTCTTTACTGACTTTAACTGATTCTTTAAGCTAATTGTTGGATTTGGTCGAATCTGAGATTTTTGTGTGAACCAATTTTTTCCCCTCGTAAACCATCATCTGCTAATTGGTTTATAGTAATAAGAGAAATCCTAACAGATATTCTCCAAGTGTTTCATGCATTGTTTGTTTTTCTCGTAGGGACCCAGAGCGCGACTGGGACCACAGCAAAGTCAAGGGGCTGCTGGCCAACCTGATCACAGTCCGCGACCTCTCTTATGCAACCGCACTGGAGGTGGTGGCAGGAGGACGTCTCTATAACATCGTAGTCGACACAGAGGTAATCCAGAGTCACTGTCGGTGTGCATGTCCTTCTGTTGTCACCACATTTAGTTGTTTATATTGTAACTTGGTGATGTTGGTGTCTTTTTTCAGGTGACCGGTAAAAAGCTGCTGGAGAAGGGAGAGCTGCAGCGGAGGTACACCATCATTCCCCTGAACAAGATCTCAGCCAAGACTCTCCACGACCGAGTGGTCAGCAGCGCCAAGAGCCTGGTGAGAGATCTCAACCCGCCCCCTGGTTTGGAAAGTAGTGTTTGTTTGATGTTTAATCATGACACATTCTTTTCTGTCCCTTCTCTCTCCTCAGGTTGGAAAAGAGAATGTCCACACGGCTCTGTCCCTGGTGGGCTATGAATCGGACCTGCGTAAGGCCATGGAGTACGTCTTTGGCTCCACGCTGGTGTGTGACACCCTGGACAACGCCAAGAGAGTGGCTTTCGACAGGCAGGTGATGACCAAGACTGTCACTCTCGGAGGGGACATCTTCGACCCACAGGGAACTCTGAGTGGAGGTGAGAGCGAAGAGGATGAACATAGTGCATTTGAGAAAGAAAACACTAAAGACGAGATTCATTTTGAACCAGAAGATGCTTAAAGCTGAGTTTATTGTATCAATTTCAGTTTTAACTTATCTGCCTGTGGTTAAATCATCTCAATTCCCACACAAAAGGATTCAAATGTATTCCCCTGTTTTTCTCGTCCAGGCGCTCGCTCCCAGTCGGCATCAGTTCTGACCAGTCTGCAGGAGCTGAAGGAGGTTCAGGACAACTTGAAGGAGAAGGAGGCCCAGCTGCACGATATTGAGCGACAACTGGCCAGCCTTAAGGGCACTGCTGAAAAGTATGAAGATCCAAACACGTGAAATATATCAAAATTTCTTGTTGTGAGATATATTATATATTTTTTTTATTTAAGATATTAAAATAGCAATACTACGTTGTGTGTCAGTCGGACTATAATTCTGATGCAAATTATCAATTCTACATTTTTTTATTGTGATGCTTGAATTAGACCCTCACAACTAATTGTATTCACAAGATAAATCCACTGCTGTCCTTCACTACTCTGCCCGACGACATGCTTTGAAATCCACCTATCTCGGTGTTTCTTAGCTTTCATGACCACATTTCCCCCCGACCTAACCCTGACTCTTCGATTCGCCACATTCGCTCCCTCCAGGTATCGTCAGCTGAAGCAGCAGCATGAGCTGAAGATGGAGGAGGAACAGATTCTGCAGGCCAAGCTACAGCAGAGCTCCTTCCACCAGCAACAAGAGGAGCTGGAGAGGCTGCGCAAAGCCATCGGTCAGAACGCACCTGGATTCACACAAATAGATTTAAAGTCACGTCTATACTGTAGAAACGCATGCTGACTGTGGTGTGGTTGTCTGCTCCAGAGGAGAGCGAGGAGACCCTGCGAGTCACCAAGGATGTGCAGAAGCGGGCGGAGGAAAAGTACAAAGTGTTGGAGAGCAAGATGAAAAATGCTGAGGCAGAGAGGGAGAAGGAGCTGAAAGCGGCTCAGCAGAAACTCAATGCTGCCAAAGGCAAAGCTGATGTCTTCAACAAGAAACTGAAGGAGAAGCAGCAGGTACACCGGCCACACACACAGTTCTTCACAATCATCCTTTTCAAGTAACGTTTTTTATTAGACCGAAATCTGCATCTGAAAAATGTATTGAATGTTTTTTCTTTTCTTGTTAATCTCAGGAGTCTGATGCTGTGGCCCTGGAGCTGGAGGAGCTGCGGAGGGAACAGGCCGGTTATGAGCAGCAGATTCAGGCTGTCGATGAAGCCATGAAGGCCATCCAGGAGCAGATAGACAGCATGGCCTGCACTGTAACCCAGAACAAGGTAATTGTGTCATCTTGAACATGTTTGTGTATATGAAATAATTTCATAGCTCTAAAGGTTCAGATACTTTTTGTATTTTCCTGCTTAGTGGCGTTTATATGTCTAGAAAAGACTCCTTTCTCATTTTCCCTCACTAATCCTAATTTTCTCTGGGGATGTAGGAGGATGTGCGTAAAGCTCAGGAGGATCTGGCCAAGCAGAAGGAGGTGATCATGGCTCAGGACAAGGAGCTCAGGGTAAATATAGTTTTTTACTTCAATACTTTGGTTTTTAAATCTCCTCAAGAAGGTTTTCAGTAGAAGAGTTTTAAGAATAACATCATGAAATGAATTTTAGAGCACTTCACAAATCTCACTGTAAGAGGACCTCATTTCACTTCCAGTTGTGTAGTGATCGATAATTCCACTGCTTGCACTTAAATATGTTGACTGTGTTATTAATTGAAGTCAATTCTTACATTTGTCCATTTGAATGCTCCAGGGGAAAAGCACTGAGGCAAACAAGATGAGGGAGCAGAACAATGAATTCCAGCTGAAGATAAAGGAGCTGGAGCACAACATCAATAAACACCGCAAAGACAGCCATGACGCTGCTGAAAAGGTAAACACCGACATTCATTTGCCTCTACAATAGTATAGTGTGTATAAATATATATATTCATATATTTATATTCTTATTTACTATGATGTCGGTCTCTTTAATGTTTCTGCTTCCCTTTGTCTCTTCCTCCTCCACCAGGTGTCTCGGATGCTGGAGGAACACGACTGGATCCAATCCGAGCGCCACTTCTTCGGTCAGCCAAACACCTCCTATGACTTTAAGCTCAACAACCCCCGGGAGGCGGGTCAGCGGCTGAAGAAGCTGGAGGAGACGACCAGCAAGCTGGAGAGGAACATCAACAAGA
Source organism: Platichthys flesus (assembly GCF_949316205.1). NCBI lineage: Eukaryota > Metazoa > Chordata > Actinopteri > Pleuronectiformes > Pleuronectidae > Platichthys > Platichthys flesus. Next base: position 15,241,440 of record NC_084949.1, read on the forward strand.
GGGCCATGAACATGCTGAACGAGGCGGAGGAGAGGGTGAGGACAAAGAGTCGGTGAAATACAAAATGCAAAAACAACATGTCCCCCAGGGTTCTGTCTAACAGTTCCCTCGTCTGTCTGCAGTACAACGACCTGATGAAGAAGAAAAGGATCGTGGAGAACGATAAAGCAAAAATCCTGCAGACCATCGAGGAGCTGGACCAGAAGAAGAACGAGGCTCTCAACGTGGCATGGCAGAAGGTCGTCTACCTTTTTAACAATTTCATTTATTTTTCTACTATTTACGTTTGTCTCTTTTAGAACCATCATTGACTAATGTGACAATTTAATATGTGCACACAATGAGACAGTCAACTTGATCAGGAGGTTCTACAATGGAATTTATATCACAAGTTTCTTCTAACATCTCTGGATGTGTCAAATCTTTGAGGTTTTTATTGTATTTACATAATGACTATTAATCCTTTGATAACATAAATTGTAGCCTCTATGTCCCTATTCTTATTTTTGCACATTTCTTCATGTGCTGATCTTTACTGAAGGCTTCAGCACTAACAATAGCGATCAAATTGACAACTGAACAATGTTACTGATGATGTGGTTTAAATATTGTTTTTGGATATTGTCCCACCTCACTAAATATTCTACCTTTGCTTAATTTGTGACGCTCCTCTCTCTCTCTGCAGGTAAACAAGGACTTTGGGGCCATTTTCTCCACCCTGCTGCCGGGGGCCACTGCTAAGCTGGCTGCCCCTCAGGGCTGTGGTGTGTTGGAGGGGCTGGAGTTCAAGGTGGCCTTGGGCAACACCTGGAAGGAGAACCTCACTGAGCTCAGTGGAGGGCAAAGGTCAGCAAAACCACTTATATGCTCATCAAGTGTGATGCATTTGTTGCTGAAATGTATTAAGTTCTGAGAGGTTTCTCTGTCTCCACCAACCTGCTCGTGCTTGTGTTTTCAGATCCCTGGTGGCCTTGTCTCTCATTCTGGCCATGCTGTTGTTCAAACCCGCCCCAATCTACATCTTGGACGAGGTGGACGCGGCTCTGGATCTCTCCCACACACAGAACATTGGACAGATGCTGCGCACACATTTTAGACACTCACAGGTCAGTTCAAACCGATTGGTGCATATATGTATTATTTAGATTCAAGTTTTTCTTTGCAAACATCATGTCCAACATGCATTTGATCTCTCCCTCCAGTTTGTGGTGGTGTCCCTGAAAGACGGCATGTTCACCAACGCCAACGTCCTGTTTAAGACCAAGTTTGTGGACGGCATGTCCGCAGTGTCGCGGACGGCGCTCAGCCAGAATGACCCAAGCTTCCCCCAGAAGGGCCTGGACAAGGCTCGTCAGAGAGACAAGAGGATCAAACAGCTCATCAGCTAATTATTATAAAGGAGCAATAGAACGGGACACATTCACATTTAATATTTTCCTGAAGCAATATCACGTAATATAAGAAAATGTGGTATTTGTTATTAACTGATATGTGTATACTCAGGTTTGCTCTGTGGATAGTAATCACTCATAATACTTTTAAGAGTTCTGTCATTTATACAACAGTTGTCTTGTGAAGACCCTCAGGCTGTGTTTCTGTTTCATGCCATGTTCTCTCTTTCTTCAGCTGTTTGTTGTGTGGAGCGATTCACATTTTTGTGTATTTCAAACCTTTTAACTGTAAATGTTTTTCTCTGTCCTGTCTCTTGTCAAACCTGTGTCTATGCTCTTCCTGATCAATTGTATATGTGACCATTTTTTTAGTTAATAAAGCAAATCTCAAATGTTGATGTTTCTCAGTATTGATTTGGTTTGTTTCCATTATTCTTTGCATACTAAAATCCATATTTGATTTTAGAATGCATGACCCTGCTGCCCACTAGTGGCAGCACAAGGAACAGCACACCATAGTATAATGTATTTCCTACATTTGTGAATATCACATTCTAAATCTTAATGGGAAGTGTAAGCAAAGGTTAAATTCAGTGATTAAGGTTTTGACCTCAGAGTATAGCTTATCAGTAATCAGTCTTTTTGACAATTATGAAAAATATTTATCAATATATATTGATGCTATCTTTGCAGGTTATACGGAATATATAAAGATTACAACTAATACAAAACACTTTCCATGCTGTCCTTCTCTGGTTAGATGTGAATTTAACAATTTAATTCAAGATTATACGGCTTGTTTTTTAAAGTCTTAAATTGTCATATTGGCTCCTGCCTTAAATCTGTGATCTCCTAACCCCTGGTGAAGCTGGTCCCTGCCTGAGATCCTCCAGTAGCTTCTTTGAAAATTAGGAAATTAGCATTTTACCAGGTTTAGCATTAACAAGGGTGCAACACATAGAAAACATTATTTATACTCAGTCAGTACATGTGGTTTCATACCTACGAAATGAAAGTGGTCTTTAGCACCTCACGGATCTGCCATCAACTTGTTCTTGTATTTAAAACAAAGGAAATGTCACTTTGAAGTCACCAAATTACGAAGGTAGTTTTATTTCATCAGGGACAATTTCAAACAGCTATAGCATCACTTGATTTGACTAATTTTCAACATTTCACAAAAAAGGTTTTCCACCAGTTTCCTCCACCTTCACCAGCAGGAACGAACACAGTCGTGAGGACTTGGAGCTCAAAGCACACGAACTTTGATCCGGAGTTGAAAGCCTGTCACCCTGCGTGTACGACCCGCTGTTGATCAGATATTTAATGAGTTGGCAAACCCACAACAGTAGTAAAAGTCCCCACTTTGGGGCTACAGGTATACAGTGTCCACAAACCTAACAGATTGGTTTATATAGCATTCATTATCATCTTACTGTCCATTGAAATGAACCAAATTAAGCTTGACACGTAACAAAAATTAGCCTCGCCCTCCACCGACGTCGCTGAGGGTCCGGACTCAGGGCAAGTTGCGTTAATGAAGTCTCTTCGGGCGTCAGTCGCTCAGCTTGAGCGGCGCCCTCTCTTGCACAAGTCAGTTTCTAAGCCCACAGGTTAACATGAATATTGATGCAGTGGATTGAGGAGATGGGAATATCTGCGTAAAGAGACGACTGCTTTGGCAAAGAGGTCAGACAGAGAAGTGTGCTAGTGAATGATTTGTGTTACTCGTTACGATGTTAAAAGACGTTGATGCTGTTTTTCTTGCTTTGCAATCTGTGTGTATCTGTGTGGATTTGGCAGACCCTGTGAGCTCTCTGTCTCTCTCTTTGTGCGCGGGGCGGCTCAGGGTTGACTCTGGATGTGTCGACGCAGCTCCTGAGCCTTGTCCCTCAGGTCGGGCCTGCTGTCGGTCTGCAGCGTGGACAGGGAGCGCTGCAGCTGCTCCCGGCTCTTCACAGACACACAGTCCCACTGCTCACTCTCTGGTCACAGGAATATTTCATCAGAGACACGTCAGTGACCTCTGATATATACACAGTCCTTGTGGAAACATTATGTATGTTTGCATCTAACAAGATAGTAATACATTCATATACGGATACTGAACATAAACTAAAACCAAACTCTTTTTTTATCTCAACAGTTCACCATCAGACATTCATTGCAATAAGTTTACCTCCAGTTCTCTTTACGATTAGATCCACAACTGACAAGGCCTCGGTCCTCACAGACGAGTAACTTTTGTTTTCTGGATAGGAAAAGAAATACAAACATGGTGATGAAACACATAGCTATAAGGAGTATAATGCTAAATACTTTGAGATTGTGAGGCCAGTACCTAATGGGTACGTGAGACCAGCACTCGTCTCTGTGAGGATCTGGGACAGTGTGTTAAAGTCTTCACTGCCTTTCTCCAGCAGCAGTAACCTACAGGAAAAAAACATTGACAGCAAATCTCCTCAAATAATCTTGAGATAAAAAATGTGAGCAGGAATCTATCAGCTTTAATATTTAAAAGACCCTCAGGGTTCATTTAAGAAATTAAACTATAGGAGAATAGTTGATAAGGAATTGTTTGTCTGTTCTTACCCCTGGAAGTACGACTTCATGGACTGGAGAACGGCCAGCTGCACTTTCCAAGTGCTTTGCTTGAGCTTATCACACATTAGACTGCAAACGTCCACCTGGAAACGAGCTACACACACACACACACACACAATTCACATTAGTTTGGGCGTTGCATCTCAAGATCTCAAGAGTATTTATTTACATATTTTGTTTGTTTTCTGAATCAAAGTTGTAATATTTGGTTATATTTGTGTTTTTGTTTTACATATGTTATGTAAAACAAAAACATGTTCATGGTCGGCCTGTATAATAATTTACTCTCAAATATCAACATTGGCCGAGCTCTGAACTGTCAGTGGCCTGGCGAATGTTTGACAGTGAAAAGGATGGTAGGTTTACAATGATGGAGTCACCTCTGTCTAATAAGGAAATGGCAGAAATCATTCTTTGGTTGAGTCTCTGACTGACTGAGTTAGGACACTCCAGATTTCAAATGATGTGTCAACTAGTGTACAGCTTTGAAAAGTGTAATTTATTGGTTTTTGTCACATTTTAATACTAAAGTTTACCCTGAGTCTGTGGGTTCCTGGGCCACGTCTTTCCCAGAGTCTCGAAAGCACAGAGCAACACTTCAGTCTGCAGCTCTTTCTCCTTCACATCTCTATCATCATCCTCAATTGACCTCTTGGACGCTCCCCCACTCTCCGGGCAGCTCTGTTTGGTATGAAGAACACAGACTGAGCACAAGCTCAACACCCAGTAACGCATTTAAATATGGCACCATAACAACAACCAGGCCGTATGAAACGAGAAGATGGGATTGAACCTTCTTGATAAGAGGGAGCAGGATGTCGGCCATGTCACTGAATCGGTCCTCCTGGCTGCTGTGGAGCACGTCCCCCGCACAACGCAAAGCGGCCATTTTGTAAACCAGACTCTCTTTGCGGCATTCCTTCATCACAACCTCCAGCATCTCAGGGACTGTGGGCTGACCTGGCCAAGGCTTCTTCAGCTCCGCACTAAAACCCACAGTAAGAATAGAAACAGTATTAAACACAGAAATGGAAAATGTTGCCCTTCACGCAAAACTGACAATTACTGGAAAAACGTATCTCACCTGCATTTGCTCACGACTGATCCGATGGCTTTCAACAGCTCCTCCTGCAACAAAATAAAAAACATCTGCATTATCACAAATATCAGTCGATCTTTATGATTCGATCCTGAATGAACAGTCCTTACCTTGCCGGCCCAGGTGCGCCCTGATAGGCCCTGCATTAAAGCGGTTAACACCAAACCGAGGTGTGGCGCCACCAATGAGCCCATCTGTTCCTTGGCGACGGTTGCCATGGCAGCAGCACCCTGCGCCTTCATCTTCCAGGACTGGGACTGCAGAGCCTTCTGTGTGATGGTGATCAGCTCCGTCATGTAGAGTCGGATGCCTCCGAAGCTTCCTGGATTCAAAGGACAAAACGTCAGGTTATCATAATAACAATTCTGTTATCCTACTTAATCCTTTTTACTTTCATTTTGTAATTAAATAATTACCAAAAATGTTGTTTTCAAGCTGCGTGCATGTATTATACTGAAGATTTCTCACCTGGGACGTTCTCCTGCCACACCTCCCCCCACAGTGTGGCGTCATGGCTCTCTCCTTTCTCCTCATCAGGACCTGGAGCCTGATGCATCCCCAAGAAAGCTAAAGGCAGGGCCACTACTGCATGTGCCTTCAGCACATCTGGACTGTAGTGGCTGATGGCATGCACGATCAACACACACGAGGACTTGTACACTGGCTCTGTGAGTAAAAGAGAGAGTTGTTGAACCAGTAAGAAAACAGGAGAGCAAAGTTGCATGGTTCTGTGCAGAAACTCCTTATCATTGTCCATTTTCTTCTGTCTCACCTTCTTTCTCCAAGTACCAGGTGTTGAGTTTCAGTAGTAGTTTCTCCACACTGCTGTCTTTAGCTGTCTGATGGGGCAATCGGATATAAAAACAATGCTTTGTGAGCTACTCTGAGAACAACATATGTTGTTTATATTAAGATTGCTCATCACACTTACCCTGACTAAGTGTCCCAAAGCAAAAGCAAATGCTTTCTGCACCACAGTGCTTCTGTCATGGACACTATTCAGCAGGGCACTCATCAGTTTACCTGGAAGCACCAAAGACTTGCCTGTTAGTAGTTCCTTGGCTCCAAAACTGAATAAACGAAATGAACAGATGAAAATTTGAGCTGTACCTGAATAAGGGCTGAGGTCCTGAGGGCACTGCACCGACAGTGAAACAATCACACTAGCACAGCCACCCTACGAAAAGTAGGCAAACATTGGCATGTGGACTGGGAACACTACATCTTTACTTATTTTAGAGAGGAAAGTCAAGTCAGCCAGCACGTTAAAAACAACAGGGGTTGATCAAAAGTGCTTTATAAACATGGCGAAGGAAAAACCAGGATGGATGTAGAAGATATCTATAGGAAGATGTGAAGAAGTTTCCTTTAAAGCATCAACATATGAATGAAAGATTAAAGGCGTGTGTTTTACCTTGGTGCCTAAGCCAATTGCACTCTTCAGCAGCTCACAGAGCCTCGGAACCAGCTCCCCCAGCACAGAAACATCAAGGTGTTGCAGACACTGTGCACAACAACACACAAGGTACAGAATCATCAGGCTTTAAAGCAGAAACATCAACAATCTAAGATACTGTGGTCAGAAAACCAAAAGGCAAGAAATGTATAAATGGAGAGACAACAAGGATCATGACTTTTTCTTTTTACCATGTTAATGGTCTCCATCATTGGGGAGGACTTGGCAGCACTTAGTCTGGCAGCATCCATGGCGCTCTGGAAAGACCAAATAAACATAATTCATAACAATGTTCAATCTAATCTGTGATAGACTCTTTGGATGAAGATGCGGTGCATGTCTGAGGTTACCTTCTCCTGCTCGGTGGCTCGGAGGCTGAGGTAGTTGAGGACCTGAGGCTCCAGGGTGCTGAGGGCCTCCAGTAGGGCTGGGATGAGTCGGGAAGCGTGAGGCTTTAGTCTGGCACCGGCCGTCTTACTGATCTTCACCAGGGTCTGGATACTGGGAGGTTAAGAGAGGATAAGAGAGTCAACGCTGTGGCACCAAATCACAACCAGGTATTGTAGCAACATTCAAACGTGATTCGTAATTTCAAGTTGTCTGGTGATTCTGATTAACTCCTCCAAACCAGAGGAATAATTTTCAATCAGAAAAAAGATTCTACTTTTGTAGGATAAGGATCATATGCAAGTATCCTGTAACTTACAAGGGATCTGGGGACATTTAGCTGGGGTGGACAGACAAACGGGGAGTTTCTGAACTTTTCTGGTCCCTTACTATACTAATCCCTTCTGTGTTTTGTATTCCTATGACAAACAGCATCTGTTACCTCGACATAATCAATTTCAAAGTGACATGGTAAAAGGGGGGAGGGAGTCGTTACCTGAGTGCGCGGACCTCAGACACATTGCTAACGATGCCCTTTTCCAGCAGAGTAGGTAACAGCACTGCCACAGTTCTCTGGGCTGCAGCGCCTGTGGACTCACACATACGAGTACACACCTGGACACAACAGAAAGAGGGTTCAAGGGACAGGCACTTGGATATCCACATGTAAACACAAACAAATAGAAACATAAATGAAAAGGCCAGACTGAAAACTTACTGACCTTACTGAGTGTTTTCAGTGTCAGGTCTGCAGCCTTCCTAACAGATTCCTGAAATGTAAACATGACACAGTAAGAATCTCAAACTGGAACCAATGATCACCGGTTCTCCGCATATCAAAACAACATTTATCCAGATATTTTCTACCCACCTTAATGTCATCGAGGACTCTAAACAGCACCTCCCACATTTCTGCAAGATGATCGACGAGGTCTTCAGCTTGGCGCCCACGAACCAGGTCATTCAGGGCCAGACAGCTGGTGGAAAAGAAATCAACTCATCAAATATATATATATATTACATTACATAATTATAATGGTATAAAAGCATTGAGAGTGTGATCGGTTACTGTACCTGGATTCACGTATTCTCCAGGTGTTACTGGTCAAGTTGGAAATGACATCTTGCAGGATCTCCTTAAGATACTTATCCACCTAAGACACACCCGAACATACATGCACATTCAGTAAGTATTCAGTGTGATCACTCCTGAACATGTTACTCTTTACATGCGAGTTAAATCATTTGTGTTTAAGTTCATTTGTTCCTATTAACTCTGCCAAGCAGGTTATGTTTTCACCCGTGTCCCTTTGCTGAGTCAGTAAGATTACACAGAAAGTAGTCAATGGATTTCCATGAAACCTGGTGGAAGGATGGGAACTTGGGCCAAGAGACAAACCATTGAATTTTAGGGGAAGGTTTGACCTTTTTGACCTTTTAACAATTTCCAAGAGAATAAGGTATCCTCATGGGGACAATATATGACACTTAGGGGATTGATATCTATTAATGTATGTCATTTGGATCAGATTGATTGAATTAAAGGGGATTGTTGGGCCTTTGCTGAGGTACATGCTCCACTAAGATCTAGTTCTGTACAGTTATCAACTCTCACCAGGGTCTTATCAGTGACCAAGGCATCCCAGATACTGGTCATGGCCTGACGAATGCTCAGGTTGGGATCGAACTGGTAGCGGTACAGACGAGGCACAAGCTGGGGCAGGAATGGAGCCAGCTGCTCCCCGGCCTTGGCAGCAATAATGTGAAAGCCAAAAGCTGCTCCCTGAAAAGGGGGAGAGGAGAAAAGAGGTCAGCTGGGAGGAAAGAGTACAGAACACACATGTACTGGGATGAGAAAGGGGATGAACACGATACCTTCCGGGAGTTCCACATGGCGTGGTGATTCGCCAAGTTCATGAACTTGTAAACGAGATCTGGTTGGTTCAGGTCGCTGGCCAATGAGCAGAGCTCCTTGTATGTGGTCAGGTTGTGGCTGCGAGGAAAATCAAAGCACGAGAAAAAGGTTCATTTCTGCACAATGGTCATGAACCAAACAAATACATGAGTAAATATCAAAATCAAAAGTTGAGGTGATATATGACATACCCATCAGGTGTTTTCCCCAAACCTTCTCCTTGGAAAACCTCGGTGTCTTCTGCGACAGCATGTTTGACTCTGTTTGCAAACATAAACAAGCATTTTAGATAATGTTCACACAAATGATCTACACTTAATCTTCTTCCACACAGAAATGTTAAAACAGTGTCCTATGAGTCTCTGTCTCACTCGTGTTACATTACTTCCAACTTTGCTCAGCTAACCACTCACCTTTTACCAGTCATGAGTGTTTCCACCAGTGTGGATACCAGTTCATGCTGGTCGTCCTCTCCTCCCATCTCATAGACCAATCCAAGTCCTTTAGACGCTACATCCTGGCTCAGCTCTAGAGAAAAGACGAATAAGAGAGGGATGGATGGATGAAGAATTTATAGGGACAGACAGCCACTGGCTGTTGTAAGTTGGATTGCAGATCAGACGGTGCTGTTGTCTTACCATCGGGATCTGAGAGAACAGAGATGAATGCCACCTGAATCTCCTTCAAATGAGACTGTGGAAGTGGAGGAGGAGTTTTTTTTAATGACAACATAAATTATTTGACATTGTTAGATTTTTCAGTCAGGTCGGGTAGGAATCCTTTTCAAGCAGCTACAAAGCTAGGCTTTTTTCTGTGGATATCATAAGAGAACTGTTATATTACTTCGTACAGAGCGGAGTCTGCACTGGAAGCCGCCTCACAGTGGAGGTCTCTCTTGGAGAAATCAAGATCTTACAGTTGGTCCATGACAAATGTAACCCACTTGATGTAGACATTCTGTCAGAGGAGAAACATTTGCCCAAGTTTGATGACAAAGTTTAAACTTAAAAAAAGCTCATAGCTGCAATAAATAAAAGGTAATAGGTTATGAGCAGGTGTTTTTACACACGTGACCAATCAGATGAAATCCAAACTGTTCCAAAACCATTTAATGGTGGATGTCTAAAAATATAGGGACATCAACAACTATGGTTAAATATATGTTTTAATCTCTGACATTATCAAATGAAAACAGCAAGACGTGGGATGAAAAGGCCTTTTGCATCTCACAAGACAAAACCAAGAGTTTCCAAATTTGAAAGGCTATAACTATTAAGATAGTTATTACTGCTCACAGGAACAGATAGTGTTTGGTTGAAAATTCACCCACCGTGATTTCCTTGTGTTGGCTGAGTTTCTTGACCAGGGAGAGCAGCCAGATGCAGGCTGCCTGCCGGACATGGGGGTTCTGGCTGGGGATGTACTTGGCCAGGATGGAGTTGAGGACCCAAGGAACCATATCATTGGTTTTAATGTCTATGAGGGGAAGAGATACATTTAAATAATGTTGGACTAAACTTAGTATTTGTGTTTTTGAAGGACTATCAGATGCAAAAATAAATCACATATCCAATATCTGATTACTAACAATACAGAACTTGACAGAAAAAAAACAGAATTGACTAAATCAGATCAGTCAAGAGCTAGTACTTTCAAACAATATCTAGAATGGGAAAAGCTGTAATACATCCATTATGTCGACTCAGGAGTCCTTAGTCTAACCTTGTTGTCACACCGGAACAGGATCCATTACTTGTTGTGTTTCACATTTGCAGCACATTTGCACAGTGACACCAGATACCAACTAACAGTGCCAATCTTCTATGGAATATGTTTGTTTACATGTCATTGTCAGAAATTCCCAACATCTCAGACTTGGAATTAGAACCCAAATGCTTATGTAAATTTTCTTTCAACTCGGTGTAAAATGAGGGGATTGCCATAATTAGATGTACTGACTGTGTGGTGGGCTGTACTGGTCTTCAGTGCAGGTCCATTGGTCTCTGGCAGCTCCCGAGCTGGTGCCGATTGCAGCACTGGTAATGGCCTCTCCAACTGTGAACTGAAGCTCCACCTGTTTGGCCTAAAGTGGAAAAAGAAGTCGCAGATATGCTTTCAAACACATTTTACGTTTTTACATTGTGTTTTAAAAGCCCTGTGCTGCTACTGTGTCTGCTACTGTCCGTCAGTACGGTTTCTTTACCTCCACAGAGTCCATGAGTCCCTGCAGCAGCTTCTTCTGATGAGGGAAGTCTCCATCTCCCACTGGGAGGTAACCTAAGGTCTGGATCGATCGCTCCTTCATCTGTTCATGCATATGTGAACAAGGTAGACAAACAAGACAACAAACAGGATGTGAGATACCAAACCATTTAGCAAAAGATATGGTAAAACAAATATGAATACAATACAGAAACATTGTGCACCGACTGCTGATGGTGGAAATATCACAATAGCAACCTCCTTCAGTGGCGTCGTTACCTTTGTGCTCTCCTTGCCAGAGGGGATACGAGCCAGAAGGTTTTCCACAGTGGAGAGTTTGGTGAAGCCCTCACCCTCTGCAGGGATCAGCAGGGAGCCATTCCGGCCAATTTCTCCAATGGCTGTACAGGCTGCGACTGTCAGTAAAGCACTACTGCTGTCCAGGTAGGAACCTGAAGGGACACACACAAACAATGGAGAACATGAACTCACAGACAGAAATAATTTACTTTAATTTAAGTAAAAAGTATTCTTTGCTTGTTAAAGGATGGAGATATTAAGAATAACATTTTACTTTACTCCAACAGCTATAAATAAACCGTAAATTTCAGGAAACTGTTGCACGATGATTACACACCAACTGTTTTTGTAGCCATGGAAACAAGCGCATCGTCTTCCTGGGAGGAGAAGTTCATTTTCTGCTCCATGTTGTCTGTGGAGTCACCAGAGGAGATGGCTTTCTTCTTGCTCATGTACCTTCCAACCATGTAGCCGAGAGCCAAGATGGCACCGTGCTGAGTCTCAGGACTCTGTTGTTCAACAAAATGAGTAAGCATTGATACATGGTGCAATAGACAGATTTAAAATAGACAAACCATCTGGTGTTTCAAGAAGCCAATGTTGCATACGTGGTTGTCTTTGGTGATTTTGAGCAGGTTCTGCACAGCTGTCTGCAGCTCGTTGCCGATCATGGTGGAAACCACCACAGCGTAAAGCTGAGCTGCGAGCTCCCTCATGTCCTCCTTATTTGTGTTCATCATACTCTGGAGAAGAAAACATATGTTGCTGCAACAATTACGTTCATGGTTCTACAATATCGCTGAGGGATCGGACTAAATTTTATACAGTGGTGATGTACGCCTCACTAAATCCATTCCACATCTAAATAAACAACATACTCACTTTAATCCAGTCAATTTTATCAACAAATCTGGGAGCCAGCTTCTCTGGGCAGACTGACACCACCTCCAGTAGACAGTACATAACTGGGATTCCTGTTGGGTGATTAATGATGAGGTGGATTTATTAAATATCCTATTATAAACACCTTATCGTTCCTTTAAGTGGACACACTGATAAATCAACAACACGGCCAAGTTTCATCATGAATACATTGAAGTTACAGTCTCAGTGGGAAAAAAACTATTAAATACATTCAAGGCACAATGTGTAAGACTTCACCTTCTCTTTTCAGCAGTTACATTTCTACCAGACAGATGTAACCTGGTAAGCCAATCAACTTTTCCAAATAGGGATATTTTATATGTTTTGATCTCACACTTCTGCAATAAAAACATTTCACTGCTTTAAGAAGCTCATAATGACTGTTGAGCAATGTCCTCAAGAAGTCCCAGCTCATTTCTCTCACCTCCAACAGCAGAAAGTAGCTGCTGCAGCAGTTCAATGTAGACATGGACGGGATTTGCCTCAGATCCCTTTGACACTGACTGCTGAGGCTCAGAGGACAGCAGTGAGTGGATGTAGCGGCCGATGGCCGGGGCATCATCCTGCATGTCTGTCAGGCGTGTGGACATGGGCCTGGCCCCGGCACTGTGGGCTAAACACATCCTCAGGTAGAGCACGATCTGGGGAGAAAAAAAGGCAGGTGCTTGCTGCAGAAAAATCCACTTCTTCACTGATACATCGTGAATTTTCAGAGTTACGAATGTCCCATCATATTTACCTCCCCAAATGCAGAGGGGTTGAAAGGAATTGTGGAGGTTCCAACAATGTACTTAGCTGGGGTCTTGATCCTCTGAGCTGCCTGAAAGTGACATATTCAAAAAGATAGAAGACAGATTATTTACCTTTAGCTAAATTGTCCACTTTGTAATCTAAACGGCAAAGAACAAAATAGATAAATGCTCACCTTCTCCTGGACGTGGGCCACCATGTCAGGAAAGGAGGGCATGGGCTTATGTCCCTCCTTCTCTGAGCTTTTGGTAGGAAAAGCCCTCAGCACCTTCTGGGCCTCTCCAGCCACCTCCTCCCTCCTAGACACAGAAAAACATAAACGGATAAGAAATACTTTTTCGTGTGTTAGTGTGTGAGTTGAGCGATGTTAAGCCAACATATGGGGTAAACGTTGGCTCTTTTGAACTCTGCTCTCTAAGCAAAGTTGATGTGCAACAGTAATGGTCGTCCATGTGGAACACAGTGGTCACTGAGCAGTACGACAGCCCGTCTCCGTATATTTGCCAGCAGTATATGGATTAAACAACTCACTTAAATGCAGATGGTGTATTCCTTTTGCGATTTATTCACCATTATGTAGATGATTTCTGAATTGTCAAACTTACAGGTCTCCAGCAGCCAGCAGCAGCAGATACCTCGATTGCACATGATCAGGAGCAAACACTGTGCTGGCAAACTTCATGGCCACTTGGCGAACTTGCACCTCCGGCTGCACAGACAGAATAATTAATAATCAATAGTTAATTTTTGCCTCATGTCTGGTTGGTAAACTCAACATTGATGTTTGCGAGTTTCATTTTTTCTCCACCCACCTTGTTGATGTATGCAGCAACCAGGGCCTCCATCAGATTCAGCAGTGCCCCCTGTAGGTTAGCATAAGCTCCAACCATCATGGACAAAGCTTCCTGAATGGCAAGACGGACATCGGCCTCCTCCTACAGTAGATAACACAGTATATGGTTATATAAATATCTTTTAGCACTGATTTTCCTATGATGAATTTGCTGTATGGAGTTTTCAATGTGATTCTTCAAAGATAGTTCACTGACCTTGCACATGGACTCAAAGAACTGCTGTACGAGTGCAATATCCTTCGTGAACAGCTGTGGCATGCGGCTAGAAGAGAGGAGATCAAAAGTACAATATTTTATATTTCTAGAATCCCACACAAAACTGGTCATGGAAAAAGGAAATAATTAATAAATCATACCTTGCCAGCTTTCCAACAGCAGAGTAGGCAACACATAGAAGCTTAGGATCCTGCAAGGAACAAATGTTGTTCAGTGGCAATAAATCAAACTAAAGTGTACAAACATGCAGATTAAATGCAAGTTGTTATTTGTCATCTTACCTCCTTGTATTCGTTGATGAGCTTAGTAAGACCATTAAGCAGCATAAGCCCCAAAGGTTTATTAGTGTCAGGGCACCTGGAAAATTTTGCAAAAACTTTTTCAAAATGTAAAAACACAGTTACTTTGTCATCGTACTAAATGTATCTTGAATGTATCAAGACAAAGGAAAGGTAAACTTTTCTTACACCGTGCAAATGTGATGGACAAACTGCAGGGTGAGAGACAGCAGTTTGTTGTTGGTGTTAGCTCCAAACAGACCATCATACACCACCTGTGGAGGAGAGGGAACCAATGAGAATGATCGTACCATACATAGACGCAGATTTAATGTGACACATCTGCAAATTCAGAAAACACAACCGTAGCCACAACCACGCATAAACATCGTACCTGGATATTAGCTGGAAAGCATTCTGCGGCTAAGCGTGACCGCAGAAGATGTGGCAGGATCTTCAATTTGACTCTTGTGCTCACTGGCTCATGCTTCAACTCCTGCTTAAGATTGCCACCCTAGTGCACATAGGATTCAGGACACACACACACCATTGTTATTTACACTTTTTTTTTTAAGGTTAAGTTTGAAAATTAATCACTAGTGACTTAACAAACCTTTGTTTTAAGAGGGACATCCCCTAGATACACCTTGTACATCTTGTTGATAATTAGAGGATTGTTCCAATCGATGATACTGGAACAAAACAAAACAAGTGCATAAGATGGCTGCCAAATAAGTACATAAAGCATCCCCAAACAAACTATTTTATTATATGAACTCATCTACCTCTGTTTGCTCTTCAGCTCCAGATCAGCTGCAGTAGCAACACCGTGTCGCGTGTCGCTGGATGCCACCACCAGGAGAACCACTGTCTCCACCTCAGGGACTTGCTTTGCTTCGATAAATTTCACTATCCCCAGCTTACACTGTTAAAGCAAATGAACATAGAGACGGTCAGAAGCTGACAAGGAAGAAAAACACAACACACTGTGCATGACATATATACATATATACTCAAATCGTGATGTAGCCATTCAAATATAAGGGCTCGGACACAAAGCTCTGAGTCAAGGTTCATCCAGCAATCAAACACAAAAAAACGGTTATTGTACCTGCTCTAGTTGCTCAGCGCTCCACTGGGCCTCCCCAATCACCCTCTTGGCAGCATAGACACTCATCCCTGGGGGAGGCTGGGGGAGACCCTGGCCACTCACAGCCACTGTCCCATCTGCAGAACCCCCCTGCGCGGAGGAGGGTGCTGGGCGAGTTGGGGATTCATTCAGCACAAACCTAAAGAGAACCAATAACGACAATGCATCAAAGGAAACATCTGTACACTTTTACTGGAATTTAAAACCAGACCATTCTGAGCCCCTTGATCAAACATGACCAAACACACACACACACACACAGGAACTCACCCATAAGGCATCAGTAAAACATCCAACATAAACTCTAGCAGCAGCTGCATCGTCTTTGGCCGCTCAGACAAGTTAAATGGAGCTGCAATCTTGGAGGCAGGATACTTCATGTGGTAAAGAGTCGGGATCAGCAGGTGCATCAGGCTAAGAACGAGAGCAGGAAACTGAATACATCAAGCAAACAAAAACTCAAGTGTATCTGGAAAAACACACTCCTTGTGCATCCTATTGTATGTAAGTGTGTTTCCCCTCACCTGTCCTGTTGTGGCTGTGGCTTGCCTTCCATAGCAGTGAGGAGGGTGGGGGCCAGCTCGCACTGTTTCCCCACCTCCAGGCGTGGGTAGCCCAGTTTGATGTATATGATGGTGAAATTCTACAAAACCCAATAATGAATCACAATAACCAGCCAAGTTAAACAAAGAGTCAAAACAATCTAGTATCAATGGCATG